>NW_028261383.1:120460994-120619119 GCF_051295495.1 Thamnophis sirtalis
AATGAATTTCCAGTAAGTATTAGTCTCCTAATGTACTCTTGTCATGCAAACAAGCTGTCTTTCTTCTGGGACTTGAATTGCTAGTGGAGAGGTATAACTCCACCATCAGCTGATCACACAATCAGCATTTCAACTTTAGTTGTAAATCACTTCTCAAACTTTGTGCTGAGATTCTTTGCTCAGCAAACAAGCAAAACTAACTTTGCCAAGAAGCCACACAATGAAGCAAAGTATCCCCAAATTCAGCAGTCCACCTTCACAGCTGTACGATTCATTTGCAAAACTCATCTTTTTCTTTTAAACCTTCTATTTTTTCTCTTCTATTAATCTGTGGAATGAGATTCCTTGTGCAATAAACCTAGCATTTTAGATTGACTTTGCTATCTGCTATACAGCATTTCAATTCTCAGCTATTAGTTAAGACATAATTACTGATCAGCAGGTCAGCGGTTCAAATCTCACCGGCTCAGGGTTGACTCAGCCTTCCATCCTTCCGAGGTGGGTAAAATGAGGACCCAGATTGTTGGGGGCAATATGCTGACTCTCTGTAAACCGCTTAGAGAGGCCTGAAAGGCCTAAGAAGCGGTATATAAGTCTACTGCTATTGCTATTGCTACTGCATTAGTATTTGTAAATCACCCATTGTGGGATATCACAATGTGTTTTTTGGTACCAAAATTACTGAAATATTTAATCCTACATTTAGCATATAAGACATAAGACATATTATCTGCATATGTAACCACATTCAGTAAGGAATAGGTTTACCTCTTTGCAAAGCATTTTCATAATACATGTTATTGTTTTGCTTTCCAAATAGAGTCTCCTATGGAAGAAAAGAGAAAATCTCTAAATACAGTATGTATGTATGTATGTATGTATGTATGTATGTATGTATGTATGTATGTATGTATGTATATATATATATATATATATATATATATATATATATATATATATATATATATATATATATATATATATATATATATATATAAATAAATAAATAGGAATTTAGGCAGTGCAGGTGGAGATCCATTTTGTGAAATATAGATGAAAGAAAATGATTCAATGAACTACATGACTACATGTGCTCATGGATTGTTTGATGTGTGCATCAGAAAGCTAAGGATCAGAAAATATATTATTCCATTAAAAACACAATAGAATACAGTAATGCTGTATGGGAATATTTGCATGTTTTAACAATAACCACAGTAATTTCAGGTGTCTATTTTTATGTTACTGATTACTTATACTCACCATATGATTGAGGCAATTAGGTAGAAATATAGAAAACTGAAACTGCTAATCTCAGAAATAATCTGTATATTTACATCTTGGTCTCATCTCCTGCTTTTTGGTGAAGCAGCTCAGTTCAGAGACTCTTTATTTTAAATTATTATCATCATCATTTGAAAGATATTACTCTTCAGGGCTTTTCTATATCTGATCTATACTTATTTACAAGTGCATAATAAACAAAATTAGTTCATGCTGATACTGCTTACATTTTAAAGCATGTTTGACCTAGCATCCCCTCCCCAAATCTGATATATGGGAAAAGAAGGGCTTAGACTATCTTGTTGTGGCTTACCATGCTTTAAAAGCAAAAATAGAGGAAAAGGAAATAATTCATATTATGCAATTTCCTGGGTGTATGGAATAGAAGCATGTGACTAGTAATATCAACTCTCTTGATAATACTATTTGAAGCTAGATCAATCTTCCAAGGGGTTAACAAAATGAAATTTTATTTTAAAAAGAAATGTTATGGCAATCCTTTAAGAGCAGCTGAAATGTTTCAGTGGATCATAAGATTGTGGCTGCTACTGTTAGTGATTTTGGAAAAGACACTGCCGTATCTTATATATTCATCCTACAAGAACTGAAAAATAAAGAAAAATAAATATTTTAATACAGTCTAAAATACAGGCATTTGCAACTAGTTGGACAATGCCAAAATGCTGAGATGTGCAACATGATGTCCTAAGACAAGTTTTGTTTTTTCATACTTGCATCGCAATGTCATATATAATGCAATGGAATGCATGGATGACCCTGGGGGATGAGGGAAAGAGATGCTGCCTAGAAAACAATCAGACAAGATGAGGATGAGTGATTCTAATTGATCAGATAGTTAAAATTGGCAATAAAAAGATTGTACCCTCAGACTTGTAAGCTTGATATCAGCCTCCCAGGTAAACCAGACAGAAAACATGACTAGATAGCAATAGCAATAACAGTAGACTTATATACTGCTTCATAGGGCTTTCAGCCCTCTCTAAGCGGTTTACAGAGTCAGCATATTGCCCCCAACAACAATCCGGGTCCTCATTTTACCCACCTCAGAAGGATGGAAGGCTGAGTCAACCCTGAGCCGGTGAGATTTGAACCGCTGAACTGCTGATCTAGCAGTCAGCCTGCAGTGCTGCATTTAACCACTGCGCCACCTTGGCTCTTACAAGATGAACTTATTTTACTTTATTATAGACTGCATTAATGGAATATTGCAAGTATCCTAGCTTCCCTGAAAATTTTCAGTTTACTGTGTATTCAAAATCTTTTAACAGTAGGCCCAGGGTACTTGTGAGACTGCCTATTGCCACCGGTAGCCTCCCACTGTCCAGTACAATCCCACAGAGTTGGCATCCTCAGGGTGCCATCGGTCAGGCAGTGTCGGCTGGTGACCCCCAGGGAGAGAGCCTTTTCTACAGGAGCGCCTTCCCTTTGGAATGAGCTGCCACTGGAGCTTTGCATAACCCCTGACCTCTGGTCCTTCCGGCACGCCCTAAAAAGTTGGCTTTTTCAGCAAGCCAGCCTGGCCTGAATAGAATAAAGTAAATTATTAATTTTAAATTGTCAATTTTAATTTACCTAAATTTGATGTAAATTTTCAATTGAAGGTTATTGGATTTTCTATTTAATCTTTTTTAACTTTTGTCATATGTGTTTTTATGTTGTATGCCACCCTGAGTCCTTTGGGAGAAGGGAAGCATATAAGTCCAAAAAAACCAAACCAAACCAAACCAAACAAAGACTGAGGAGAGCATTGATAGTTGTTTTCTTCTCTTAGCTTCTTTTCTCCTATTTAGTCCTCCGGTTCTGTCTCAATATTTAACACAATCAGAACTTTTCCTCTATTCCCAGGAGAGAGAAAAGTTGAGGATCTGAGTCCTTACAGTCACTGTACATAAGAGCAGGAGCTACATTTCATCTTCAGATGTCACCTGAAGATGTCTGCAGTCAGAGAGGTTATTTATTCTATGTCTGAGCTAGTCACTTGCTCATGCTACTATCATATCAGTGCCCATACTGAATCTACTGTGAATCTGAATCTTTATTGTTAGACCCCAATCAGAAACAACACCAAGGAACTTGAGAGGAAGAATAACACAAATCAATTTATCACATCTTCTCCCAATATGGTGCATATTTTCTCTCTGAGATTCAGCCAGACTCAGAGCATTGACAAAAAACATATGAATAATTTATCCAAAAGGCAATCCATTCGTAGCTTAAGTATGGAACCTTGAGCTGGCTTCTGCCTGACTTAAATAATAGGGTTTGATCGGTGGAAATGTTCCTGAAAATCTTTCCCCATGTAAAAATTAATCTGGACTATGTTGCCATTAAAGGTATGTTACTGAGAGAGAAACTGACATTGATTCTTGATAGGTTAGATACAGTGGTGGAATCCTACCAGTGGTGGGTTTCAATTTTTTTTAGAACCTCTTCTGTAGGTGTGGCCTGCTTTGTGGGAGTGGCTTGCCAGCCATGTGACCTGGTGGGAGTGGCTTGCCAGCCATGTTACTGGGTAGGTATGGCCAACTTGTAAAATGTGATGAAACTCACTTAACAATGCTCTTGCTTAGCAACCAAAATGTTGGCTCATAAACTCTGGCATTTGAAGCATGGAAGTCTTAAAGCTGTCAAGTTACAAGACCCTTGCACCCCTAATCCTTTAGAGAGAAAAAACAACCCCGGGGTGTTCAACCTTGACAGCTTTAAGACTTGTGGACTTCAATACCCAGAATTCCTCCTCTTGCATCTTGATGATGTGCGGACGGGAGGGGGGAGGGAGCTGGAACTGGTTCTAAATGGCCCTGTAGATTTGTGGAACCTCTTCTATAGAAGAGGTTAGAACTGGCAGGAACCCATCCCTGGATCTTACCAGTTTAACAACCAGTTTGGTGATCACGCGCTGTGTGTGCATGCACAATTTCATTATTGCTGTGGAGGAAAACAGAGCAGGCACAGCAATGCATTCTGCTGTGCAACTCAGCTGAGAAGATATAGGTAAGTAAAGCACAGGGGTGGGCAGGTGGGTCCACTTGCTCAGCAGAGCAAACCGGTTCGCTCCCAGCTGATCGTTGGAGCTACTGGTTCACCTGAACTGTTCCAAACAAGTAGAATCCCACCCCTGGTTAGATATGTCAGTTAGACTAAGAATAACTTTATTATCACTTTGAATGTGCTAACTACACTAATAGGCATACATTAAAATAAAATTTCATTGCATACAGCTCTCAAAGGGTCACCACCTCCAACATACCCTACATAAACATGACAAAATAAATAAATAAATACAAAATTATGCATATATCCACATATATTACATGACCCAGAGAAACAACACAGTCTAGTCCACATGCATACATGTACATGGCGAGAATAACGAATCTTGCAAGTTTACCAGACGGATGGCATAGGGAACAAAGCTGTTACAAAATCTGGTAATTCCTGTTAGAAATACTTTGAAACTTCCTCCCAGAGGGGAGCAACAGAAAAAGACCATAAAGTGGGTGTGTGAGGTCCCTAACAATGCTTTGCGCTCTAAGCACTCACTTTGATTTTAGTACTTTGGGCTTTACTTCTAGGTTGAGAGTGACTATTCAGGAGAGAAGAGATCGTGGTGAGATACATTAATGGCATGTATTCTCATTCATCATTGCTGAAAGAAGGTGGAGATGATTTTTTGCTGCTTAGTAATAAGAATAGAAGAATTAGCATATACAGAATTAGACCATTGAGCAAATATTTCCATGGTACATGCCAACATAAAATCTCACAATTCTCCAAAAAAAAAAAAAAAAAAGATTAATCTTTCACCACTTTAGTTTAGATTACAGATACTTTTTGCCAGACATGGTTATCTGGGCAGCTAGTATCCACAAACTAAAGGACCTCTCTTATAAGTTCAAGCTGAGGATATTTCAAATGAGATATAACTGTGGGAAAAGCACAAAAATATGCAGTTTAATTAAATCTGAAAAACAAAATGTAGACAGAGAACTGGACTTGGTTTTTGTAAACACTGAGCATTTTAGAGTACTGGATGGCCCTTTCTAGAGATTGCTATGATGAGAAAAGCCAGTCTATTTAGGGACCTAGGCTGTTCTTTCATTTTTCATCTTTCATTTATGCAATCGTTGCAGCCACCCCTTCTTTGTGTTTTTACAATTCTGAAAACAATTTCTGTTCCCTCGTGCAACTCAATTTAGAAATAATATATCAATTATATAAATTAATTTATAAATAAGTTTAATAGTACAGTACTGTACAGTACAGGATCCAGCACAGTGCCCTCTGGTATGCAGTTCAATTTTCCAGGTTGATACACAGCATTTGACATTGTCTCAAGTAAACTGGCCACTCTGTTACAAACAGGAACATCAGGTTCATTTGCCATGACTTGCCCTTGGTAAATCCATTGTAGCTCCTGCCAAACAGCATTTTCTATTTTAAATCCTCACAAGTCAACTGTGTAATACCAACTCAGTTTCCATCTTTTGCCCAGATTCAGCATTAAGCTGATATAGTTTATAGTCACCCAGACCCATTCCCTCACATTGGCTCTCTTTGAAGACATGTTTGTCATCTGGCCTTCTTCAGTCCTCTTGTACTATATCTAAATTCCATGATTTCACAAAGTCACTAAGAAAAGGTTCCATGTTGACATCCACATACTGCTTCAAAACTCATGGATGTAACTGGTCTGTACTGGAGAGTTAAACTTGTTCTTGGTAACCAGGTCTCCCTAAATGTCTCTTCCTTGAGAATCTATTTTTTCTTTGAAGCGTGCATTGTCCCATTTTTCTAAGACATCCTTTATCCCAGACTTGGTCCAAGACAAGACAGGAACATTAACACTGATATATATTTAGTATGCATTCACTATGTGTTCTACTAATATAAAGGGAATTATTTCTGCCTTATTTCTCTCCGACTGGAGAAAAAATGGTTGAAGGATTAAAGGATTGGGTAAATTAATTCTCTTTTTCTAGCACATCATTCTTGTCTCTGCAAGGCAATCATATTCATTTCATTCTGTAGAACCTTAATAAACTGCTGCTGCAAATCGAACCAAGTTGAACAGTTTGATTTTACTGGATGGCTACTATAATGTACTTAGTCCAATCATCTATCAACATGCTTGATTGACAAGACAGGGTGTGACACGTAGGGACGTAACAGCTACAGTTTGTATCCGATTTGGCTGAATGGCATTTATAGAGCACTCCTTCCCATGTCTGTTCAGAAGTACACCCCAGTAGGTTCAATGGGACTTTGTTCCCAAGGAGCTACTATACTGTGCTTCAACAGAATAACTGAATCTTTAGTTGCTAATTTGCTTATAATTTACTAATCATTATCAAACAAATGCAATCAATAGTAACTGCAGCAGCAGCAACAGCAAAATTGTAGGTGCATTTTCTATTTTCTCCCTGGATCAGGCATATTAAGAAAGGATAAGGAGTTTTAGGATTTACATGGTACAGAAATCCTACCCCAGACTCTTTTTGGGCTTTCAAAGGTCAGGAGAATCTATCTTAGCTTGACAAGGATAGATCTTAGACTGCCCCTTTTCAAGCTAAGAACTTGTTTACCAATTTCAGAGCAGGAAATCAAAGAATCCTTAATGAACTGGTTTGGGACCATATGTTATGTTTGAGAAACTTACACCTTTTGTCATGCTTATTAAATAATTTGCAATAATAAATAGCAAAGTGTCAATTAGCCAGCCTCCAGATTGGAAAGGATTCCTAAAGTCACAAATAAAATATGATTTACTCAATAGACATGCTATCCATGACAACCACACGGGGGGGGGGGAGAAAACGTAATAATTGTTTTCTTGCATGGTAATAATCAAAGCCAAATAGAGGTTTCTGTACAAATATGTGCGTCAAATAGAGCATCTTTGCGTCAGATAATTGGCACATTTATCAAGGGAAGAAATAACCTTTTGGGTTTTCTTTTCAAAATATGGAACGAAGATGCATGGAATGGATGCTCTATTTCAAATTAGCTGTCTGAATGTTTGTTGATTTTCCTTGCTGTTGAAATTAAGTTTGCATCAGTTGCTGCTATATTGCTCTCAGATTAGTAATGAGGTAATAATTCATAAGGGTGATGCTGCAATTGTGCGACATCACACTCTCTAAAAGCATTTTTTTTTTCCATTTCAAGTAACCAACAAATAATTTCAGAAATTCCTAATATAGATTTTTGTTATTTTGATTGACTGGCCATTTTTTTAAAAAAAAGTAAGAAAAGAAAATAGCTGTTTGCAGTCACTCTTCCAAAAATCTGTTCAATTGAGAAAATTGTTTGTTTCAAAGGCCAAGATTTTCTCAAGTATTAATGGTCTTCATCTTCTGACAATTCAGAAAGCCACAAATTCTGAGCCTCCCATTACTATTTTAGATACTGATATGAAGAATTTAGAGTTTTTTTACAATTAAATATTAACAAATTTACTGTGACATAAACCTTTATGGACTACAGTTCATCAAAATTATGGAATACCATCTTAAAATAGAAGTATATACATGACTGAGGGACCAATGGTGATAATAAAATAAGAGATAAGAGGGAAAGACATATAATCAGTGATAATACTATAATCAGAGACTAAAAGAATAAACAAAATTATATTAACGAGCCAGGGACTTCTTGGAGTAACTGAGCACCCTCCACCCTTCTAGTATTTGGTTTTTCATACAAGACTGGTGGGCTTTGAAGAAGAGACTCTCCTTGAAGGTGTGACTGAACTGGGTCAGGAGCAGATGTAGCAGGCCAGATGCTAAATATCTCCTATTATTTGACTGTTTTTCTACCTCTGGTTGCTTGACTGCCAAGTCATCATTTTCTACGTTTGAGAATGTTCCTTTGCCAGAGCCATGAGAGAGAGAGAGAAATGTGGATCTCTGTTTAATCCAGTGGTGGGTTTCAAAAAATTTTCGAACCTACTCTGTGGGTGTGGCCTCCTTTGTGGGTGTGGCTTGCTGGCCATGTGACCTTGTGGGAGTGGCTTGCTTGTGTTTTCTCTCTCTCTCTCCTTCCTTTTGTCTCTCTGTCCCTTTTTCCTTTTTTCCTTTCATCTCTCTCATTTTTTCTTTCTTTTCTTTTTTCTTTTTTTATTTCTTTCTTTCTTCCTTTCTTTCTCTTTCTCTGTGTGAGTCTGTGTGTGTGTGTGTGTGTGTGTGTGTGTGTGTGTGTGTGTGTGTGGTGGGTTTCAAAAAATTTTGGAACCTCTTCTGTAGGTGTGGCGTGCTTTCCGGGTCCACTGGTGGAACCTCTTCTAACCGGTTCGGTAGATTTGACGAACCGGTTCTACCGAACTGGTGCGAACTGGTAGGAACCCACCTCTGGTTTAATCCTTGAAAAGTTTCAAACCATCTAATATTTTTGTGTCAATTGATTTGCAGTGAAATTGATTGTTCTTTGCTTGAGACCACAAATTTACAAAGAGTGACCATTTAGTCTTTTTACAGTGTATCACCACTTTGTCTCATATATTTAAAGGAAAAGTCTGTGTAAAATTTACTTTAATTCCTGGTTCCTACATGGATATTTCTATTCCATTCACTTGGCAACATCATAGAAGTAGTTTGCCATTGCCTTTTTGGGGATTTAGGATTTAGTTTTTATTTGCTGATTTCCTGCTTTGGTATTAATCTTACTCACCTTTCAAACTCACCAGCCCTAGCCATGTTTAGCTTCTGAGAGTCCAGATAAAGTTGTCCAGGTACAATGATGATCTGAATTTACTTTTAAATGATGAAGGGCATTTCCAAATGAGTCAAGATGGCAGAAGGTAATTCCAACCATCTTTCTTCATACTACAACACCCAGTGCACGAGAACCAGAATATTTTTTTCTTGGCTATTGTCAATTGGCTGGAACTCCTTGAGAAGCTTGGAATATCTTTTCCTTCATGTTGGTATCCTCTTTTTGTCCTTCAGTTCAGTTAAACTTTCTTCTAGTTAAATATTCAATTAACTTTCTATCCCACAGCTTCTTCTCCATGCATCTGTAACAATGATATTTATAACTAGATTTCACACTCAGCTGGTCAGCATCCAAAGGACAGAACCAATGGATTTAACCAATGAAACACTCTTTCTTTAATAATAGGGCTGAAAAAGCACCCTAGAAACTTCCTGTTTCTTGGGCTATACTCAAAGAACCTTTTTCTTTCTACAATGGCCTAATAACAAATTTGGATACTATTTCAGGCAAAAAGCTAAAAATGATAATAATAGAGCAACATAAAATCACTCTGTAGGGGTCATTGTTCACATTTATGAAAATGCATATTCCTTTCATCCTAATTAACCTCACTGGGATACTTGGGCTTTCAGGATTTAGGGGAGGCTAATGATCATCCTCAATGCTATTTCTAGAAATAAGCAGCAGAAAAAGCTGGATATGCAGAAAAGGCTTCACTGGTGCTCAAAATTCTGTAGTTATGCTGCAAAACCAGAAGCAACTGGAGACCTTCAGTAAGAGGAGGACATCATATGCATTCCTAGAAGCCCTTAAATGGCTTACAATGTTATAAGTGAATACTAAGAACATTAAAGACATCTGCTTATGGAGTTTCTCAGTCATCCAGGTCATGATTGTCCCAAATATACTTTTTTTTCAAGAGCAACTGAAGCTTCTTGAATGAGTCCCTCATGATGTAGCCATTGTATCATCCCTAGTTCACTCTGGAGATGGCAGAAATCTTAGAAATCATTTCTAAAGTAGTGTTTTCCAACTTCCCTTGATATGCCTTGTCATGTGAATGATCTACAATGCCTCATTCATGAGCTTAGTGAGGATGTGGTCAAGGCCTGGTATCTGCCAAGCTCCTACTGGCTGGCTGCACAATGCCCAATTTGCACTCCACAAAATGCAATTCAAGCATTACTCAGGTTCCTGGCAAATGCAAGCTCCTGATTAAATGTTAATCTTCTGGAAGCGGGCTAGTCTTTTTATTAAATGTGTGTTATTTCAAAAGACTGATATGATTTTTGTTTTGTTTTTTAAAAAAGGGCTGCTGGTCAGTTCCAACTGAGAAAGAGAGATATGTCTGGTCCTGTTGAAATAAGTGAATTACAGGTTTTCCGCTGCTTTTGCAGAGAAAGCGGCTGGTATGTGCCCATAATTTCTACTGTTTGTTTTACTTGTGTTGCAGTACCATTTGCCTATTTATGGGATACTTCCAGGTACTGCCAACAGCACTGTTAATTGCAACCTTTATTGATTTGGCATATTTGAGAGCATTGACCTGAATTCTGCCAATTTCCTCTTCTACAGATAAATCTGTATCCACAGATATCAACTGAAACTTCAATGACAGGGAGAAGGAGTGTAGGATAAGCAGGAGAGAACTCTCTTGACACACCATGCAAGCTTTTTCCACATGTGCCAAGCAAGACCTCAGAATCCACAGTTCTACTAAAGGAAACCATAGAAAAACATTGCAGGTATCCTTACTCACGAATAGAATAGAATTGAATTCTATATTGGCCAAGTGTGATTGGACATACAAGGAATTTATCTTTGGTGCATATGCTCTCAGTGTACATAAAAAGACAATATACATTCATCAAGAATAATAAGGTACAGCACTTAACGATAGTCATAGGGTACAAATAAGCAATCAGGAAACAATATCAATATAAACGTAAGGATACAAGCAACAAAGTTACAGTCCTGCAGTCATAAGTCATAATAGCACTGTAATAGATACATTTTCTGTTGTGTTTCTCAGGTAGTCCATTTTGGCCCTAGTCTGTTTGGCACTCTAACACTTGAGACCTATGATGGGGAGGTCCTTGACAACATTGTAGTTAACTGATTTGGCAATCTATTGCAACGTTATAAAATTATGTGGTCTTATCTCTGTACTGCATATGCAAAATATGCTACTGGACTATTATCTTTTTTTTTCTCCTCAAATCAATTTATGGCTGGCTTAGTGGTGATGATGTGCTAAATCCCTCCCAACATAGAACAACATAAACAACATGACTTCACATTGTATTTTAAGGCTCATTTTTAGTAAGAAATATATTTGGTACATTATAAGAATTTGTATTTCAAAAGCAGGCTTTTTCTACTGTTGAAAGAAATGTCCTTCTGGGTTCAGCTCCAAGTGGGGAAGAAGACACTGGAGGCATGGAGGCTGCTTGGAAAAATGGTTTATTGTTGGACAGGGCCTTATGGCTTGAGCTCTGAACAGAAAAGGTGATCACATGTTTCAATGTTGGTGGAGAAGAAGAGAAAAAGGGATGAGGAAGGGGCTTGCTAGGCTTTTTGTACCCTGTTTAGTCCCACCTCTCTGTTTCCTGTTCCTGTGTAAGAAATGTATTCTGATTGGTTGTCAGACTCCCATGGTGCCATGCAGAGGGCTACTCTCTAGGCTGTTTTGAATCCAGGTATGAGTTCTCAGATGCCATGTGGGGAGACCTGAGTAAAAGGCCAATATTATCATGCCTTTCTGTAGCTGCTGCTGAAGTCTTTATTATGTAAAGTGGGCTAGCCCGGCTAGTCTTAAAGGGGCCTATTGACAAAGTGGGGGTGGGCAGGAAGCTACAGGCAACTATTCTGTCTTTTAAAACATGCTTCTTTTCACATCCAGAGAAACATTCTGCCTTTTCAATATTTCCTAGGATATTTCATTTTTTCTGGGAGAGGGCTGGATGATAACTTCCCACACTACAATACATAACTCTGTCCCTCTGGAAGTATATGCAGCTCCACCTTACTGCAATTCCCAGAAACAGATTAAAACTGCTTTGTTTCAGTTTGCTTTGGTCCTAGCTTATTGACTATGGGCACCATTCTTGGGTTTTATTTGGGATTTATATGTATTTTTGCGATTATTTTTTGTATAGGATTTGTTCTGATTTACTTTGTATATTATCCAGGATGGGGTTGGGGTGGTTGATGTTGTAGACTACTCAAAATCCCAGACTGGGATGAGTTATAAATACTGTAAAATAATAAACAAACTAACAAGTATTGTTTATGCTTGGATAAAACAATAATATAAAAGTGGTTCATAGGTGGAGCAGATAAGCAGAAAGACTCCTCATTTCCTTTGGAAAAATCTTTCTGAAAATGAAGAATGGGACATCATGAAGTCAGGTGAAACGTTGCAGTTTTTAATGAAAAGCAGAGGTTTTTCTACTCTTCTCCCATTTGTATGCTGCACAATCCTGAATTTAAGATGACTGCTTCCACAGAAGCAGACAGAAAAGAAATAATAAACCCAGGCAAAAAATCCTATTCAACACTGGCTTCCCTACCTTGTCAATGTTTTCCTGCCACCAAAGGTAAACATACCTTATGATACACTTGCATATGCATATAGGTGAAAGAGCTGTGCGAAGCATTAGCAAGTGGTTAGAGTGCAGTACTGCAGGCCACTTCAGCTGACTGTTATCTGCAGTTCGGCGGTTCAAATCTCACCGGCTCAGGGTTGACTCAGCCTTCCATCCTTCCGAGGTGGGTAAAATGAGGACCCAGACTGTGGGGGCAATATGCTGACTCTGTAAACCGCTTAGAGAGGGCTGAAAGCCCTATGAAGCGGTATATAAATCTAACTGCTATTGCTGCTATTGCTCATGTCACAAGACGTGTTAGAATGAGCAAGACTCTTCAAAGTTTTAAGTTATGGGGTTTAGATGATGACTGGGTGGAGTCTGTGGGAGGGGTCAAACACATCATCTACCTCTAGTCCCTTCACACTTACAAAAGATCTAAGTCCAACCTACTTTTAGTTCCATTGCCTCTTATCTACCACCACCAATTTACTCAGATTCTTGTAGAGAGTATTAGCATGCAGTAAATTTGTATTCATTTGAACCTCTCTGGTTCCTGAATTCTTTTGTGCAAGCCTTTGGTGTCCTTAGAAGGCTTGCATAGGTCCATGAGGCTGTCCCAAGCTGCCTGTGCCATTACATACATGTCCAATCACTTTACCTTACTGGTGATCCCATGCACGACTCCTTGTGCACACAACTGAGGCAACTTTGGAAGCAGCTGCAAGAGCCTTACAAAGGTTTAGGCTGCTTTAGTCCTTCAATGGGAGACACTTTGCTTGTGCTGCCACATTTTGTCGTTCCCTCTTTCAAATGCTTTGTATAGTCCTTGTATGTGTGTATTACATATTTGTTCTATTTGTTAGAAGCCACATTCCACCCAGAGGAGAGATGGTACAAAAAACAAATGAAACATTCATAGTAATTGATTTAATAACTGATTAAACTCAGTGGCCGGTAAAATAATGTACTAAGTTTATAAATGTAATGGGATCCTGCCTACATATTCAAATCATTCTCTCAGAATAAATCTCCAAGGAATATGCATATAGCTCAAAAAACATTTACTACCAGTTCTGTGGGCGTGGCTTTTTGGGCATGGCTTTATGGGCATGGCAGAGGAAGGATACTGTAAAATCATCTTTTCCTCCCAATCAGCTGGGACTTGGGAGGCAGAGAATAGATGGGGGTGGGGCCAGTCAGAGGTGGGATTTATCGGTTCTCCAGACTACTCAAAATTTCCGCTACTGGTTCTCCAGAACTGGTCAGAACCTGCTGAATACCACCTCTGATATAGCCCCATTCTCCTCTTTCATTTTGAAAGAAACTGCAAAAAAAAACGAAGAACACAAGATGGAGCAGAAAGCAGGAGAAGGGGCTGTCTGCATTGGGAATTGAAAGCAAAAGAGAGAAGGCCTATTCTGATATGACTCAGAGGGTTAGCAGCAGGCAGGCAAGGAGGACTAATTTTCGAGACAACTACGGGAAGCTTTCCAGCAGCAACTTTAGTGGTCATTTTCACCCCTCAGGACCGCTTGCTTGCTTTCAATAATATCTTGTATTTTTCTCAGCAAATGTTAAGACAATCCTTTTCTTTCCAGTTCACAGTTATTATTTTGGAAGGGAAAAACCGCTTGTAAATATAATATATACTAGGGATGGGGGAAAGCCAAGTCCCAAACCAAATATAGTCTTTTTTGTTTTTTGCTATTTTCTTTTCCAAGTCAGGCTGACTTTATTTTTTCCCCTCTCTTCTGCTCCCCAGCTTTCTGCCCCCTCCCTTTTGTTTCCTAATGGGTTTCCAGGAAGAGGACAGCTCATCTGGGCATCAGGCTGAACTGATCACTTCCAGACAGTAGCTTAAAATTAAGGTGATTACCAGTCCTCTAATTATTATTACTTAAAATTACAGTAGAAGGAAAGAAGGAAGGAAGGAAGGAAGGAAGGAAGGAAGGAAGGAAGGAAGGAATAGTATGAACTTAACTATATTATAGTGCTCAAAACCCCATAACTTAAAAAATAAAAAATAACAGTAATAAAAGATAAAAAAGTTCTATGTAATAACTATAGTGATACAGAAATAATTTTATCCTTAAACTTATAATCAAATCTAGACTATACAGAAACAGTATTGTATCATCTTCTCACTTTTAGAACAAATAAACTTTTCAAGAATATCTAACAGACTCCTATCTTGGATCCATTCCTTACAGTGAAGAAAGTAAATGTCTTTCTGTTTATAGTAAAATAGCAGTAGACTTAGCAGTAGACTTATATACCGCTTCATAGGGCTTTCAGCCCTCTCTAAGCGGTTTACAGAGAGTCAGCATATTGCCCCCAACAATCTGGGTCCTCATTTTACCCACCTCGGAAGGATGGAAGGCTGAGTCAACCCTGAGCCGGTGAGATTTGAACCGCTGAACTGCTGATCTAGCAGTAGCCTGCAGTGCTGCATTTAACCACTGCGCCACCTCGGCTCTTTGCCACTAGAATTGTACAAAAGGTTTAACATTAGTAATGACATGCTGGCTGAAATTAAGTTTCTACCCACTGGGCAGGGAATCATTGGTTCTAGCAGACGACAAGAATTTACCAATGGGCCATATCAGTTTAAAATAAAATAAATTCCACTGGATTAACCATATATTATCTTCTTTCTGCTGGCTATGATCAAACCAAAAAAACAAAACAAAACCAGGGTGTTGTTGTTTTGTTTTAAATGAAACACTGGAGGACATAAAACGTCAAATGGAAATTGACTGCTTCTCACTAAGTTTTAGACTACCCATCACATGGATACACATAGAAACCTGAAAACGACTTGAGCATATTAATCTCCCCCAGTTTAAGAAAATATTTCATGAGCGAGGCAAAACTTACTCTAAGTTCTTTTAGCTGGTAAACACATTAAAATTCCTGCATTGGACCACATCTGACTCTGAAGAGTTGGAAATCATCCAGCATGTACTTCTTTACTACAATTTTATAGAGATACACCAGAGATACTGGTGAATTTTATTTAGTACAGATCTTTCTGTGGCTTCTTGTGAGAATGGATAAGTTTTATATTATATAATATTATAGCATCTAATAATTTCTTTTTATTATATATCAATCAAGATATAACAAGAAGCACAACCAAATACTGTCTGCTGTTGACATTTGACTTCATTGACTAATTCTACCCTTACTTTTAGTTTATTTTGTACTACTAGACAACTTGTGACTCATGAGTCATCCTTTCAAAAATACTCTTATTTCCTTGCTTAAACAGAAAACAGAATGGCCATGGGCAGGCAAAAGAAAAGTAATGGGAGAAGGAGGTACTTCTAACTTCCTGCTTGTTTCTCCATTGACACTGCTTGTGGGAAGCTAGCAGGGAGTGTCAGAAATAATCCTCTTCCTGAACTGGCCCGTGGAACTGTCTGCCACTTTCCTGAGGAAACGAGGAACAAAGGAAAACTCAACCCTCACTCTCTGTCCTAGTGTAGCCCTAAAAGCTCCCTCCCTCCAAGGGAGGAATAGGGCTCAATTGTCAATTGCCAGCGTCTCCCTCATCCTTCCATCACTACCCATTTCCATTAAGCAATTTCAAATTTCAGCTTTGATTCCAAAGCAGCCAATCACCTTTTGTCTGTCGGCCCTTGCTGCCAGCTGATTGGGTGTAGAGCAGTGGTGGGTTTCAAATTTTTTTAGAACCTCTTCTGTAGGTGTGGCCTGCTTTGTGGGAGTGGCTTGCCAGCCATGTGACTGGGTAGGCATGGCCAACTTGTAAAATGTGGTTAAACTCACTTAACAATGTTCTTGCTTAGCAACCAAAATGTTGGCTTAGGAACTCTGGCATTGAAGCACGCAAGTCTTAAAGCTGGCAAGTTACAAAACCCTTGCACCCCTAACCCTTTAGAAAAATAACCCCAGGGGTGTTCAAACTTGACAGCTTTAAGACTTGTGAACTTCAACTCCCAGAATTCCTCCTCTCGCTCTTCATCTTGATGATGTGCAGATGGGTGGGGGGAGGGAGCTGACACCAGTTCTAAATGGTACTGCAGAAGAGGTTAGAACTGGCAGGAACCCACCCCTGGTGCAGAGCCAGAGGGAGGCAGGAAAGAGAATAGGGACATGGCCTTCCCATTCTCCCTTATACCACCTGACCTGTGTGTTTTGAGGAAATGTAGTGAAGTGGCACTGAAACTGCCACAACTTCCACAATTTCATTCTCCTGGGAGTCATAGGTCCCAGCATTCTGGAAGTTAGCCCATTTAAGTTACTATGGTTCAATAATTGTTGACTTATACCTTCCAATTTTGCCTAACTGAAGGTTACAAAAAATAGACATATGAGAGTTTTGGTACTGTGAGAAGTTTTATATCAAAATATATTTTATTTTTTATACTGTTTCCATCTTCCCTTAAAATAGTAACAAAACCCACAATGGTCTGAGAATAAGTAGATAAGGTGAAACTAAATTAATGCAATTAAAAACAACAAAGAGAGGGAAATCTGTTTCTTAAACTTCCTCAAACCCCCAAATAAGTTATCCAGACTTAATTCACATATTCAAAGAATAAAGTCTGCAAACACAAACAGTTAATTAAATTAGGTCTCCCAGAGGAACTGCATATTCACAAGAATAAACATACCTACCTACCTATGTATGCGCGCACGGGCGCGCACACACACACAGACACACAGACTTCAAATATCATCACTCTTCAAGCCCCCACTACAAAAATCTGCTGCTGTACCCCATTTCTCTGCAGCCTGCCCCTAAATGCAAAGTGTTTTGATTTTAGGAATAAATATTTCTTCTTAGCTCACAGGATCTCATTTTTATTTATTCTTGCACAACCCCGCCTCGAATTGGACCTCCAAATTATTCTTCTGACAGTACTATATAGAAATTGCCCTTTCCTGAGTGGTTTGAGATCCTGTTGGCCATGTTTTTCTATTTTGTTGTTTTGGATGCTGATCTTTGATCATATAAATATTTATTTCATCCCCAGGCATTATACAGCCAAAGCATGGCAATCACTTGGTCTGAGCGATGAATAAACAAAGAGGATTGAGTTCAGGAAGGTCAGAAATGGACCCAATTTTGGCCTCCAGAGGGCCTGCAAAGCCTGGGGAGGCCATTTTCGCTCTCCCGGACGTTCAAGGAAAGCCTCTGGAGCCTGGGGAGGGCAAAAATGCCCCCCCTTGCTGTGGTGCAGGGACCATGGCCATGCCCACCCAGCAACCGGGCAGAGGACCCCTTGGTAAAATTTTTGAAGCCGACCCCTGACTACAACCTAGGACCAAACAGTTCATCTCTCACCAAAGAATGCTGCTGCCATAAAAGCATTCTAAATATGCTTATATGCAGAGGTCCTGTGATCAATCTTTGTTTTCCCAGTTAAAAGGACAAAATGACTTCTGAAGCTTTTTAATTTGAAATTTTTTTATGTCTTTTGGGGCCTGGACAGGTAGATATTTTACAGCAAGTTAGATTAATTTCATTTCACAAGTGCATAAAGATAGAAGGGATCATTCTATTATCTTGTATGAAATACCGCAGAGAATTTTGCCAAATTCTGACACTATCTTTTTTGTCTGCTAAAATATAATAAAATAACCTACATTCGTTACTTAATCATATGCACTAATAGTCCTACAACTCATTACATAGTTCAATAAATAAGACTTAATTTGGAAACCAGTACCATTTGTGGCTTTAATTAACTCAATTTTCATAATCTACTAAGCATTTAATGACTTAATCCATTGGGGAATCCTGGAGGTTGGTGACAAATATAGTGGATTTTATTACTGGGAATTGATCATAACAAAAGATAACATGAAGAAAATATACTGTAGATAAGACACACTCTTGTTAGACTGGCATAACCCTGATTTTAACCCCAATAGATGTAATGAATATTGATGACTTACCATTAATCTGGAAAAAGCAATTGGAAGAAATCATGTTGTTTTTGTAACTTCTGACTTTGCAAGTTCTTTGAGCCTGCTGATTCTGACCAGATATGCAATGGATTATTTAATGGTATAGCTAAAAATCAATGTGCTAATGATAAAGCTTTAAAGTACTTTGTTATTTCTCCTTGCTGAAATCAGGGAAGCCATACTGATCTGCTAAACATAATTTGTCTTCATTTTAAGGAAGGTAAAATCAATTACACAGGGATTTACCTGCTTAATTACTTCAGGACTCAAAGAAGCCTTAATTATTTTTTTGTCACAGCTTTAAATGAGACAACCATTATCTTAGCTTTCTGCTTTTCTTAGACATCTGGTTTGCAAGTTTTCTACAGAAATTGGATTGCCATTGTAGGAACACAATATAAACTGGGATCATTTGTAATAGATGGATTAGGATTACCGGTATAGTGCTCAGAATTTTCAACCATAGGATTAAACTGTAGTTCCCACATATTTTAAGTCTGCCAGATAGTTAAAAAAGAAAATCTCCAGGTTTGTGATCTTGAAGTCCTTCAAACACCCAGTTTTAAGATGGGGCTTAAATATAAAATTACTGTCCAGCTTTTCCATAGTTTTAGCAGCCCAGGTTTGCATCCTGCTTCTTCTCATAGCAGCTGTAGTAACCAAAAAGAAATAGTTTGTTACTTTGCTATCTCACACTGTGACCACAGAGAGAGAATATTAGAGTTAGGCTCTTCTCCTAAATCCTTGTTCCACTCAGAATTTTTAAGGTTGAAACAGATAATCCAGAGTAGGGCTACATAATATAATAGGAAGCCCTGTATTTATGTTGGGAGAGTGTTGATTTAGGAAGTTGATTTTTGCTTCAAGCTACAAGTTAAGGTGAAGGCTGAGTTCCCACAACACGTTGAACACATACTAACCTCTCCCATTCTCCAATTTAGCCAACCGTAGCATGTCATGCAAGTTGAATCAACAGAAATGACCAACAGAAGCTGCAGCACAAAAATGGGAGGTTGATTAGTGATAATACAACTTGATTAGTACATAAAACTGCTTTTCAGTTATGAGCAACTTCATACATCAGAGCATTTTTTGTAACATCAAAACAGAACCTCATTTTGAATAGTTAAAGCATGCAGAACTTAAGACAAAAACATAGAATAGGCATAATGTGCTAGTCTTTGTTAAACCATGGATACACACAAAGCTTTTATTGTAATATCCTGTCTACCTTCAAAGGTCAAGATAAAGTTGGCTTTTGCACATAGTCCTGTATGCTCCAAGCCATTTAGTTGCCATAAAAGTGACATATTATGAAGATGTCAACAATTCCCTCTGATTATTGCTAACACCCAATCGTTAGTCCAAATCTGTACTACACTCAGAATGAATAATTTTGCTTACAATGTGTATGTTGATTCAGAGAATGTATGTCTTGTCTGTAGGGCTCACACATTTGTTTATCTAGTGATGTTCTCCCAAACCTGTGTAGTGGAACGACATCTAGTGGATATAGCAAGCAATGATTATTGTAACATTTTTATTTCTGTGGCCCTTTTTTGATAGTGGTTGGTTGGTTGGTTGGTTGGTTGATTGGTCTAAAATTTTAAAGCAGACAGAACCATTTACAACTTATCATTATATACAATGTTGAAAAATGGGAAAAGGTAAGAAATCATAAAGTAATCCACAACAAGGGATAAAAGACAAGTCATATGTCAGGGATATTTACAACTCAGTGAAAGCAAAAAAATTCAATTAATATGCAAATATTGCAAATAGCAGCACCAATTAGATCTCTGTTGTTAGGGAGTCCTGACTGTATTCACTGTATAGAGAATGGTTTATGTACTTATTTAATTATTAACGTTATAGGTCACTTCGGTCAGCTATTGAAGGATAGGCAGGCAGGAAGGTTAATCAAAGCCTAGTTTTATCCAAAACCTGAAGAGACCCAAGAAGCAAAATAGTTGGATGACAACATTCAACTATTATTTTTCATTCAAATAAACAAGGAGTCAATTGCAATTCCCCTGTTTTCTTGTTGCCTCATTTTATGATACAGATTGTCAGTCCATTTATTTACATTCCATTTCCAGAATGGAGATGATTTAATTAAGCAATATAAACACACCATAATTGGTGAGGTGTGGGCAATAGTATGCAAGTTTTAGTAGAATTAACATTTTCCAATGAATGCCATAAATGCAGGAATTCATAGGCAGTTGATAGTTGAATGTGAATTGTAAATAAGGAAAGAATCAAAGGTGAATTTAGGGTAGAATTGAGGGGTCCTTGGTGCTCTCTGAGATTGGTTGTTTTCTTGGAGATGTTTCATTACCAGTGGTGTGTTCCAGATCCCATTCCAACCGGTACTGTACCAACCGGTACAGCGCGCACATGTGTCTTAGCACCTCCGCGACACTACAGGTGCTCCGCGGAGCATCGAGCAGGCACTGTACACACCATGCACGGAAGCACGGAAGCCTTAAAAGACAGGTAAGGAGCTCGGGCAGGTGGGTGGGCCCTCCAGAGCACCATAATGGAATGGTATCCAGTGCTCTGGGCAAGGTCCAGTATGCCCGTACCAGGGCGTACCACCTGCAACCCACCACTGTTCATTACCCAAACTAGGTAACATCATCCATGCTACACTTACTTAATTAATATCTTGACTTTCATCTTATAAAGAGAAGAAATCAATGGAAACCAAGTGTCACCTACTGCATTTCTGCCTGTACTATAGCTGTGAACAAATTGTCAGTATATCTGGGGATGTATTGATACAAATATCCAAAAAGCTACAAATGGTTGTATTGTTGAATGTGAGATTATTAGGAAATTTTAAGAACTTCTTGGAATGGGAATATGAAAATATCAGAAAAAGACAGTAACAAACCACTTCTGAACTATTTTGCCAAGAAAATAACATGGATGTGCCTGTTTAATAACCAAGAGTCAAACTCAATTTGAGAGAGATTTTATCTTAAGTCAAGTTGCCACAAATGGTATAGAAAGCAATAATCTACAGCACATATAAACACAAAGACCATATATTTCATTTAGACCTATTCTTGGATTACACGTTGGAGAAGGTTGCTCCTACAATGATAAACACTCTGCCAGTTACTGTGGGTTTATTTGACTGGGTCTATCTCATTAATTCTGGGCAAACACAGTCAGGATCTAAAACAAAAACAAAAACAACCTCTCGAGCAGCAAAAGTTCTCCTTAGAATCGATTAAAAAGCACTCTGGTGTCCAAGATAGAGTTGATAATTAAACTAGCTAATTATCTAATTAAGAAACAAGGCAGATTTTAAGGTCGGTTGGGCAATTACATGTTTCTATTTAAGAGCCTTCTAGTTTATTTTCTGCATCCTCTAAAGAAGTAAACAGTCTTTTATTTCAAACCTAAAACTATTTATTAAGTATATTGATATAGCAGCCATCTTTAAGCATTTTGTGTGGTAACAAAAAACAGAATAAACATAGTAGAAAGAGACAACTAATTGAAAGCATAGCGAAGGCACCATTAAAAATTCATTAAAACCTAAAGATAAAATACACATACTGGGTTCTGATAACGTCCTGATTCTGGTACATGGAGAAATGACCAAATCTTCCAAGTTTTCCAAAAATGGGATTTGGGCTACCCAAATCTCATAGTGAGATTGTTCCATAGAGCAGACACATAGATAGACAAGACTGAAAGAAATACCACTCACTCAATTCATAGTTGATCAGGAAAACTGTTTATCTATGTAATAAATTTACAGGCTGCTTATCTGGGGTGAGGTGGGTGCTCACAATCAAAGCAGAATAAAACAAAACAATCAGAGTTAAAAACCACAAAAACAACATAAAAATAGTAGCCAAGATGACTCACAACCACTCCAACAAGCTATGACACGGCTCAGCCATGCTATCAGGGCACCAAACTCAATGGCAAAGATAAGTTTTTAAGGTTTTGGAAAGGCCAACATGGTTGGGACAAGTTTGTTTTTTTTGGTTTTTTTTTTTTTTTGAGGAAGAGATGATGTTTCAGATGGCAAGCACCATGATATTTAAAGCTTTCCTCCTAGGTTGTAACAGATAATAGTTTCTTAAAGACAGGACCCAGAGCATACCTCTCCGGCCAGATCTAACCCCAAGCCACAGAGAGTTTTAAAGGCAACCATCAGGACATTGAATTGCACCACCTAATCTTACTCTTCCTCCTGTCTCAGAAAAAGTGGTTGGGGGTAGAAGCCAAAGAATGAGGCATTACAGTGACCATGGATCAGTGGTGGGATTCAGCCAGTTCGGACCACTTCGGGAGAACCGGTTGTCAAGTTTCTGAGCAGTTTGGTGAACTGGTTGTTGGAAGAAATCATTAGGGCAGAGAACCGGTTGTTAAATTATTTGAATCCCACCACTGCCATAGATGGCAGAGCTACATCATACTTAGTGTTGGAGGGTTCAACTAGAGGTACCTGGTCATTTCAAGTCCAGTGTTAACCATGAAATTTCACTGGGTGAAACTGGAGCAGGAATCTTTGAGTCCAAACTGTCCCCCAGGCCTGTTTGGGAAAGCTGGAGGACACAATGTTATAGATGCTACCTTTAGCTTTTTGAACAAAGGCAGCATGTAAAAGTAAACACTATAATTAGGGTAATATGCTTCTGGGCCTAAATCTGGGCTTGTACATTTTGTTACCTGTTGATGCCGGTTGTTGCGCATGTGCAAGTCGAGAATGGCTGCCAAACCTGTTGCTCTGACTGCAGAAGACTGAAAGAACCTGAAACCCATGGATTCAGACCCGATAACTGGGCGAGGAGAGGTTCCTATTGAAGAGCAAGCTCCTGGGGACCCGAAGAGTCAAGTTACCTGGGGCGGTCGCCACTTTTGGGCGGCTCCCACTTGGCGCTGTGGCTCTCGACTATCTCTGTGCCCGTCGGGGCGGCGATGGTGACTCAGCGCTGACGACAGCGCCTCCGGGCAGTGCCTTCAGCATTTCCAACATTTTCGGCAGCTTCAAAGGCAGCTGCAACGGCAGCTTTTAGATCGTGAGGAGCCTCGGGATTTGCGTCGGGCTATCCAGTGCCCCACGGAGAAGGCGATCAGTCGGGGACTATACTGGGTGAGAGGGGGTGACTGCTTTCATCTGCAGCCATTACGGCTTTTCTGGACATTCCCCCCTCCCCCTTGCCCTTCGGCTCGGCCTCTCCCTTCGATGCAGATTCTTGGGTAGCTTCCACTAAATGCTGTTGCTGTGGCTCTTGTTTGCTCCTGTGCCGGTTGGTGGTGGCGATGGCGGCGTTGCGCTGATGGTGGCGCCTCTGGGCAGTGTTTTCAGCGTTCCCACCGTCTTCGGCATTTTCAACGGCACTTTTCTAACTGTGAGGAGCCTTTGGGCCTGTGTCTGGCTGTCCATCACCCCCCAGAGAAGGTGGTCAGTCTGGGATTATACTGGGCGAGAGTGGGTGGCTGGTTTCATCTGCCGCCATTGCTGCTCTTTTGGACACCCCCCTCCCTCTTCCCTTCGACTTGGCCTCTTCCCTCGGCGCAAATTCTCCCGCACTCTGCCGCTGCCACTATGGGGCCTTTCATTAACTGACATCTGGCTTTTTTCAAACGCGGCTTTTGGACTGCATTTTTATTTTCATCTATTAAGCCCCCCGCCACTCGAAGCTGTCCCAAGCCTGCCGTCTCAGATAGCGCCATCACTTAGTCCATCTTATTTCTGGCGCTTCAAATCCCGGATAGGCGGGGCACTCAGAGACTGGCTGAACATCTTTCCCAGGGACCACCATCCCTGGCCCCGGTTGGAGCCTCCTTGACTTCTCCTTCTCTATGTTCTTTCTCACTTCGTCTTTTCAAGAAATACCATTGCTGCAGTGAACATGAAAAAACTTTGTTATACTGGCAACGACTGCAGCTTGTTCCCTATATACGGACTTAGGACCTTCAGCCTTGGGTGCCTTTGCTGGGACTTGGAGGAAGGGAGAGGGATGGAGCAGCTCTCCCTTTCCTCCCCGCACCATTGACTATTTTAAATTACACTTGCACAGTGCTCCATAAATTTTAGGAATGCGGTGTGAATGGTATGCCTGGTTGATGTCTGTACCCACTTTTTAACTTCATTATTGCTGTATTTTTTGTGTTTTAATTGACTTACGTGGGGAATGCATGGATGAGTGGCTCTGTATGTATGAGAGGATTGAGAGTACAGCCTGGTGCCTCCTCCACTGAGTGCTATTGCAGAAGTGGTAGGGGGCCCAGGCCTACCTCCCGTCCCGGAATGAGTGACATAAATCGCCTGCTGGATGGAGCAGAGGCTGCAGGAGGGGATATGGGGTCTACGGGTGCGGGGGTGGGCCGGAGCATTACGGTCACTATCGGGAGAGGCAGGTATGATGGGAACTTCAGAACTAGCCATTACCGGGGAAGGAGGGTTTGCTACATCACAGAGATCCCTCCTTCCGGCCCTGCTAGTTCCACTCCAGGGCCAGATGGCGAGAACTGTCAGGGCCCTGGTCTCAGGCTGTTGTTGCTAAATGCCAGGTCTGTGGTCCATAAAGCTCCCCTCATCCAGGACCTAATTTTAGACGAGGGAGCAGACCTGGCATGTATTACTGAAACCTGGCTGGGCCCAGAGGGAGGAGTCCCCCTCACTGAAATGTGCCCAGAAGGATTTCAGGTGCTTCATCAGCCTTGACCCCAGAGAAAGGGGTGGGGGAGTGGCGGTCATCGTCCGAATGTCTTTAGTTCCTCGTAGGATCCCTGCTCCGGAGCTTGTCGGGTGTGAGTCCCTGCTGATGAAGTTGGACCTTGGAGGTCAAGTGGGTTTGTTGCTAACGTACCTACCTCCCAACAGCGTTGCAACAGCCCTCCCCTCGCTCCTCGAGTCAGTAGCCGAGTTGGCGGTAGAGTTCCCCAGGCTTATGGATTTCAACCTGTCTACACTTGGTGAACACTCTGATGGGGTGCAGGAGTTCATGGCTTCCATGACAGCCATGGACTTGACCCAAGTAATTCGGGGTTTGACTCATTCAGCGGGTCACACGCTTGACCTCGTATTCCTCTCAGAGCAGTGGAGATGTGATCTAGAGTTGAAGGGCATTAAGACCTTGCCCTTCTCAGGGTCTGATCACTTCCTACTGAGGCTTGACTTTCGGAAACCAATCCCCCACTGTAGGGAGGGGGAACCGATTAGATGGTTCCGCCCTAGGCACCTGATGGACCCTACGGGATTTCAGACGGCGTTTGGAGAAATACCTGACACTCTCATCCACAATCTGGTGGAGTCCTTAGTCGCTGCCTGGAATACAGCGGCGGCGGGGGCTCTAAACCGGATTGTGCCTTTGCGACCTCTCCGAGGCAGCGGATCCAGGAGGGCCCCTTGGTTCACCGAGGAACTCCGGGAGATGAAGCGCCAAAAGAGACACCTAGAGTGCCACTGGAGGGCCAGTAAATCTGAGTCAGACCGAGCACTGATGAGAGCCTTTATCAGAGCCTATCTCGTGGCAATACGGGCGGCGAAATGTTCGCATTTTGCCGCCCTTATTGCATCTGCTGAATCGCGCCCAGCCGCCTTGTTTAGAATAACCCGCTCCCTCTTGAAAGGGAGGGATGCGGATGACCCTTTACAATGTAGAGCTGAGGAATTTGTTCAGTATTTAATGGATAAAGTCGCTCGGATTCGGACAGAGCTGGACTCCAATTGCACGGTACCAGCCAAGGTACCGGGGGAAGGTCTTAAGCATATTTCATGGATTGAGTTTCAACTTGTCTCTCCTGAGGAAGTGGACAAGGCCATGGGAGCGGTGAGTGCCTCCACCTGTATACTGGACCCGTGCCCCTCCTGGCTGGTCTCGACCAGCAGGGAGGTGACACGCAGCTGGATCCGGATGATAGTTAACAGCTCTCTCCGGGAGGAAATTTTTCCACTCCTCCTAAAAGATGTGGTGGTGAGACCCCTCCTGAAGAAACCATCTCTGGACCCAGCCATTTTGAGCAACTATCGTCTGGTCTCAAACCTGCCCTTTGTTGGGAAGGTTGTTGAGAAAGAGGTGGCCTCTCAACTCCGACGGTCCTTGGATGAAACCGATTATCTGGATCCCTTTCAGTCGGGTTTCAGGCCTGGTTACACCACGGAAACTGCTTTGGTCATGCTGATCGATGATCTCTGGCAAGCCAGGGATAGGGGTCACCCCTTTATCCTTGTGCTCCTTGACCTCTCAGCGGCCTTCGATACCATCGACCATGGTATCCTTCTGCAACGGTTGCGAGAGGTGGGCGTGGGAGGCACCGTCCTTCTATGGTTCCCCTCCTACCTCTTGGACAGGTCGCAGTCGGTGTTGGTCGGAGGGCAGAGGTCAACCCCTAGGCCCCTCAATTATGGGGTGCCGCAGGGTTCGGTCCTGTCCCCTCCCCCTATTTAACATCTACATGAAGCCGCTGGGTGAGATCATACGCCGGCACGGGATTAAGTACCACCAATATGCGGACGATACGCAGTTGTATCTGTCCGCCCCGTGCCAACTCAGTGAAGCAGTAGAAGTGATGTGCCAGTGCCTGAGGCTGTTAGGGTCTGGATGGGAGTAAACAAGTTGGCACTCAATCCAGACAAGACCGAGTGGCTACTGATGTTCCCTCCCAAAGATTGGCCAAGTATTCCATCTCTCAGGCTGGGGGGTGAAATTATAAGTCCCTCAGAGAGGGTTCGCAATTTGGGAATCCTCTTGGATCCCCAGCTGACTTTAGAACACCATTTGTCGGCTGTGACCAGGGGGACATTTGCCCAGGTTCGCCTGGTGCACCAATTGCGACCCTACCTGGATCGGGAGGCCCTTCAGATCACGGCCTTGTGACCTCAAGACTGGATTACTGTAACGTGCTCTACATGGGGCTGCCCTTGAAAAGTTTTCGAAGACTTCAGCTAGTCCAGAATGCAGCCACGCAAGCGATCGTGGGTGCACCCAGGTACACCCACGTTACACCTATCCTCCGCGAGCTGCACTGGCTACCCATTAGTCTCCGGACTTGCTTCAAGGTGCTAGTCGTTACTTATAAAGCCCTACATGGCATCGTACCTGGGTACCTGAGAGACCGCCTCCTGCCAATTACCTCCCATAGACTGATCAGATCGCACAGACTAGGCCTCCTCCGGATCCCATCTGCCATCCAATGTTGGGTGGCGACTCCTGGGGGAGAGCCTTCTCTGTTGCAGCTCCAGCCCTCTGGAACGAGCTCCCCGTGGAGATCCGGATCCTTACTACTCTCCCGGCCTTCCGCAAAGCCACTAAGATCTGGCTGCTCTGGCAGGCTGGGGGGCTGTTGAAATAACCAGCCCCACTGTAACTATGAATGTTGTGTATTTTAAATTGTTGTTTGTCTATTTGTCTATTTATCCCCTTCCTTTGTTTATTGTAAGCCGCCCGGAGTCCTTCGGGAGTGGGCGGCATACAAGACCAATAAAATACAAATACAAAAATACAAATCTAAAGCACCTTTGTGGCTCAGCAGGTGTGAGGAGAGGAAATGGGTCTGTGTGAGGGGGAGGTGCATGTGCTTGGATGCACAGTTCTATTTGTGCAATCGACAGATACTCGCACATACGTGTGACGCTCCATTTGTGCAAGCAGTGGCCATGCCTGCCACTCACACAAGTGGAGCTTCATGCGTGCACAAATGGAGCTGTGTGCACGTGCTTGTCTGCTACTTGTGTGGCCCATTTCTGAATGGATTGCAGCCTAGTACTGGGCCATGGCCCAGGGATTGGGGATCCCTGATCTAAAGGCATGCTCCTGGCTCCACTTGTACTTAAGATAATTCTTCCCTTATCACTTGTAGCATAATGACCATAATTCAAGGATCAGGTGGCAGGGATTTCCCAACACAAAGCATAGTCCATATTTTAGAGTTGTAAATACACCACGTCATTTTAAAACTTGTCTGACTGGTTTTGCACTTCAATCCAATTGGTCCAATTGTGCTTACCCAAACTGAAAACAAAAGTAATTGTAGACAACACTTCATTTCATTCCTACACGACTTCATAGATATAGACTCTTTGACAATAATAGTGGAATCTGTTAAAACTGTACTACCAAGAAACTGGAGTGTGGCTTATCAGGTAGATAGAACTTTCTGTTACTAAAGAATCCAACTTTGTGCAAGTATTTTAGGAACTGTTGATGCCTTGTTGCTTGCTCTATCTTTCTGCTCTATTAAATGCGTGCAGTGAAATCTTTACTGGCACTATTTTTTAAAGAACAAAAGGCTTTCACTGTGCAGGTATTTGAGTATGTGGCTGAATGTTCTGCATTTGCAAAAAACATACAATATGAATGTATCTGTAGTTCCAGATGTAGTCTGTGTCTTTTATTCCCTTACTGGTTGTGAATTATAGGAGTATATCCCAACAGGTGTGAAAGAAGATAATTGAAAGGAAAAAAATAATTATAGGAGCAAATGACTGGACAGGGAGACTGAACTGAATATCTTCCCATTTCCTTGTCAATTGCTTTTGATTTTTGATCATTTGATTCAAATATAGATTGTCAAGCTGTAATTTGCAGCAAGACTACATATGTGCATATGTGTGAGTGAATGCTTCCATTGCTATTTGTCTCATTCTTCCTTTTCTGAAGATTACTAGAGGTTTTCAAAAATAGACTGGACAACTTTTTGACTGGGATGGTGTAAGACTCCTGCTTTGAGTGGGGTGGTGGAGTGTTGGACTAGAAGTCTCTTCCAGGCTTATGATTCTATGTTCTAAAACAACAATATGACCTGTCAGGAAACATATACAGCTGCATAAGGAAGTTATTGTAGTTTTGAAGATTAAGATCAAGTCATCCATGGTGCTCGTGAATGTGTGTGAAAAAAGCAAAATGCAGATATACATTGCATGCAAATACACAGGGGCAGGGGCACAATAGTAATGTACTGTACCACCAACTTGTCATTTTATACAGCTCCCCATGACTGCATCCAACCATTAGAAATACAGTTTTTCAGTAAGGTGTCCTTAATGCTCGCACTACAGATAAATAGAGAATCTGGGAATCTATCAGAGGAATTTCCAACCACTATTTCATAATCAGGTAATTAAGGTGGAATCTCTTGATATAGCTTGAATGGTTTCTTTTTCTTTTTTCTTTTTGCAGATTCAAAATTGGTTTTATTTGTTATTAGTGTGTGCTCGTTAAACATTCATACAGAAGTCATGGGTCCATGTCTGTATGTGCATAGGTGAGTATCCGATAATTATGGTACATTTGGGAGGGGGGAAAGAGTGGTAAAACATCACTTTTCCTCCTTCAAATATATGGGGAGAAAGATTACTGGTGATGCCAGATTGCTAGATAGGATTTGGATGTTTACATGAAGTAACTTAGAACTATTGTTTTATTGAGTTGCACTTTCCCAGAAGTGGCACAGCAGTTCTCACTATTGCTTCAGTCTTAAAACATTTTTTAAAACAACTTCCTTAAGTAGATGCCAAAGTCTAAACTAAAGAAACTTTTGCAATTGTTGCTCATGTCCATGCCTGAGAACAGCTTGGATTAATTGTTTAGATTTATATCTTCTATTTCCAAGAAGTTTCCATTTTATTCCCACAACAGTGGTCTTGTGAGGTAGATTGGGCTAAGACAGAGGGAAATCAGTTGGGGAAACCAAAATCATGCAGTGAATTGTTTGAGAATGGACTGTAACACATCACTTGAGAGACCGCCTCCTGCCAATTACCTCCTCACGACCCATTAGATCGCATAGATTGGGCCTCCTCCGAGTTCCATCTGCCAGTCAGTGTCGACTGGCAACTACGCGGAGGAGAGCCTTTTCAGTAGCAGCTCCGACCCTTTGGAACGATCTCCCCGTGGAGATTCGTACCCTCACCACCCTCCAGACCTTCCGCACAGCCCTCAAGACCTGGCTATCCCGTCAGGCCTGGGGTTAAAGATTATAATCCATCCCCGCCCGAATGTTGAATGAATGTTGCTTTACTCTTTTAATTATGTATTGTCCTATATGTCATTGTATGTTTCCCCTTCCTATATAAGTTGTAAGCCGCCCTGAGTCCCCTCAGGGAAAAGGGCGGCCTATAAATAAACTTAACCTAACCTAACCTAACCTAACCTAACCTAACTTTCACTAGTAATAATGATATAAAATCTCTTTGCATGTGTTTCACAATAACAGGCTGAGATCCAAAGGAGAGAAGATGTTTGCTAATTATTACTTATTGTTCATCTTCTTCATATCATTTCACTGTGGGCAAAGTCCTTCATGCCAATTAGAAATGCCCTTTATCATCTGATCACTGGTTACTGCCCTCTATGCACATTTAAAATATATATATATATATATATATATATATATATATATATATATATATATATATATATATATATATATATATATATATATATATATATATATATATATATATATACATATATATATATATACACATACATACATACATACATACATACATACATACATACATACATATATATATATTGATATATTGATATATTGATATATTGATATATTGATATATATATATTGATATAGAAAACCAACCTTCCTCTTTCCTCCCTCCCTTTGCCTTTTCCCCTTCTGAGCCAAATATATAAAAAATATTTTAAAATATGTTTTTCTTTTTTTTTTGAAAAGTTTTTTTTTATTTTCATTAAACAAAAACACACAAAAAGAATCATCCTTCATTACCTCTTGTAGAAAGTGTGCTGATTGGTTATAGATAACTTTCATGCATTTCTTCCACAGTCATTACTTATAGTTCATATTAGATTATACACTTTAAATCAAAAATCTTTGTATATCTTACTATCAATGTACCACAATTCTCATTTGACTACAATTATTTGAACGTGCTTTTACCTCAAATAATTCATACTTAAAGACACAACCACATAACGACATTCATTAGCTATTTCAAAAATCCTCCAATAACATTACACCTTTATGACATGTTCTAAGTAAAAGTCAATTAATAAAGTTTCTAAACATTTCCCCCCCTTTTTTTCCAACTCACTGTTTAGAGTTTGTATCCAAGTTTCTTTTGCCAAACCCAGAATGAATACATACATACATACATACATACATACATACATACATACATACATACATACATACATATATATATATATATATATATATATATATATATATATATAGTCTCCCTTTATTTATCAGCATAAATATAACAAATGTAACAAAAAAAGGCAACAGTAAAAAATATTGGGTTTCTGTCTGGATGGTCTCTTGTGACGAGCCTAATGACAGAGAGTGGAAGTGTGACCTTCCTCCCATACTTGGGCATACCAGGGGTTGTGACTTTAAGTGTGTGTATATATATATATATATATATATATATATATATATATATATATATATATATATATATATATATATATATATATATATATATATATATATATATATATATATATATATATATATATATATATATATATATATATATATATATATATATATATATATATATATATATATATATATATATATATATATATCCATTGACATTTCCTTGTTGTTATTATAGTTGGCTAAAAATCATTTACTATTTATATCCAACCTCCTCTTGTCAAACCCCAAAAACGTATATATACATTAAACTGTATCCATTATCATTTCATTATTGTTATTATAATTAATTATTTGTTAACAGATAAACATTTAATAACAATTTAAAACAATCTAAAAATTACTAAACTCCTACTTATTGATCACCAAAATTAACTAATTTTTTATTATCAACTTTCATTGTCAATCTGTATCTTTCCAGTAACAAAGCAGTCTTATCTCTCTTGCCAATTGTGGTGTCAGTCTTCTTTTTATCTCCTTAATAAGGTTTTTATAGACATCTCTCCGCACTTTGTTGCTTGAAGGATCTCTCAGGTAATCTTGTTGCCCTCCATCTGCTATTAAAATTAGCTTGTCTTTGGTTGTCAATCGTGCTTCTGAAAAAATTTCTCTTCTTAAATCCATCATCATTTTCCTTTTTTCTTCTGTATTTTGGAATCTGAGATAGAGCTCGAGTTCATCAAATTCCCTTTTCCATATTCCCTTCTTTCCACTTTCATCCACATTTGCTCCATTAATAAAATCATCTATTGTCTTATCTTTATCTTCTATGTCTTCATTCTCCCCTTTAATTTTTGGGGCTCCAACCCCTTCATCTTTTGCTGTGAGGAACACTAGTTTTTCCAACTTCTTCTCAATTCTCCCATATCCTTCCAGTAGCTTTTGAATTCCAGCAAAGATATTTTGGAATTTTAAGGTTTCCTCATCTGAGTATTGATCCATGTTTCCAAAAAAGAAGGAGGAAAAAGAAAAACTAATAACCAGTGCCACTCTAGCCTTCCAGGCCTCTTTTATTATTTTTATTTTAAATTGATTTAAACACAAGTTCTTTTATGCTCTTCAAAGGAGAAGGGTTCTGTTTTTTCCCTTTCTCTCCCCTGCCAAAATAGTTCACAAAGAGCACCTGCAAAAACAATTTGTGCCCTTAGCTCTTTATCAGTTTCTGTAAACAAATTGCAAACTCTTCAGCTACAAAGTCAGTAAGATCAAAGAGGAAAAGAGAAGAAATACATTGTTTCAAAAACACCAGCCTCTGACCTGTGAGTGACAGTGTTGCTACCTTTCACTTTCTAATATTTATCTCTGGCTTATAGGAAACAAAGTTCTTAAATGAAATTTAATAACAAGTAATAGGAAGAATTGTTAAAATAAAAAGGAAGGTTTTAATCCAAAAGTCAAAAAATAAAGTAACAAAAAACAGAAGAAGAAAAATTAATCCATTCACTTTAAAAGGAGAAACAAAAAAATGTTGCGAGCACTTCAATCCACAAAGTATAGTTACAAAGGGAAAAAAAGCTTTCAAAAGCAATCCAATATAGGTTAATTTTCCCACTTAATTCTTTTGCTTAAGGATTTAATTTGGCTTAAAAAAAGTTTCTTTGGGCAGTCTTTCTCAAAATAGAAAAAATACCCCACCAGATGGACTCACTTTCTCTTTTCACTTCCTTCCTTCCGGAGCCATCCCAACTCCATCAGTTTAGGGCTGCCTTTTTACCGCCGGCTTGAAGAGCTTCCCTTGGGTCAACCAGGGACTTTGTGGTGTCCCTGAGGCCAGCAAGGCTTCGTCTTCCTGATCACCATCTCTGCAGGACAGTTTAGGTCCAAATGGACTGTCCAGCGGCAAAAGTATCACCGGCGGTCTCAGAGTGTCAAGCCCGCATGTTGTATCATCACGACATTGGCTCCTCCTTCAAAATATGTTTTTCTTTTATTGGGCCATTGGCAGATGCATGACAGGAAGGTGGCAAGTATGCAGGAGGCAATGGAGGAGATATCTAGTTGATTGTGTGATCAGTCATAATATGCCTTTATCCAGATATGCTACAATTCAGGAAAGCACAATTGCCAAATTCTACCCAGACAAAAGCTGCACTTGAAACTAGTCAAACAAATAATTACAATTAAACCCAGTACGGCAATTATCTGGGGCAATAGCTTATAATATGTTAGAGTGCAGCTATAACCATATTTACTAAAACAGATGGTAAACTAGAAACTGTCAGCAAGGTGATATAAACAGCCCCAACACACACACACACACACACACACACACACACACACACACACACACGTCAAATAAAAAGATCTTTATATGTTTTTAAAAGATCCTCAGCTCTTGTGGACCCTTATATTATCACATTGTATTGTCCACATATCATGCATACATAAATGTTCTGTCCCCCTCCTCCATCCAGTAACGAAAGCCGAGACAAGCGTAAAATGGAATGTCTTTTAATAACAAGACCAGACTCTCGGTGGCTGAAAGCCAAATAAACAAACAGATAAGGACTTTGGCAGCAAGTCCGACAAACCTTGGCAGCAATGCAAACAAACTCTGGCAGCAATCCAGCCTGCCAAGTTTGTTTCTCTTTAGTCAAACATTGACTTCTGCAAGAAGCATGGCACAAGCAGTCTCTTTTATAGTCTGGGAGAGGAGCTTAATGACCACCAGCTGAGCGTAATTACCTCCTGTAATTAAGTAGTTGTTTTTGACGCCGAGTAGCCCTTCGACAGCGTGCATCCCAGAACAACTCACAGGTGCTTTCTGGATCACTCTCTCTTCTCTCCTCCCCACTGATCCAAGGCTCAGGCGCCACCTGGTGGCCAACCAGTCTCTCTGCGCCCTGCTTGGAGTTGGAACCCTGTCCAGGATCCTCCACATCCTCCAGGGCCAACTCATAGGGCCCCTCACTGTCGGAGTTTGGTGGCAGCTCCAATGGCTCCTGCCGGGCCACAACACATAAATATACAAATATATTTGCTGACAATTTATTTGTGTCTCAGTGATTGCACTGTAGATGCTATATGATAAATAAATAAATAAATACCCCTTATGGAATGTTAAAAGGAGGAAGTTTGTCCCAAAGGTGCTTTTTTATTTTCCTTCAAAACATTTCACTTCTCATACAAGAAGCTTCTTCAGTTCTGATTGATGGACAGTGGAAGGTTTTATGTTTCTTTTAATCATCTGATCATTAGCACTCTTTTAAAGAGTTGTTGAGGCCATTTGGAGGTTTATCTGTGTCCTCAGGATCACCTGCAGAGTGCAAATGGGTGTGGAACCTTCTTGGAACTGCTGAAATTGTGAACATGAGATACAGTAGGTGTACCTTTACAGGAGGATGCTGTATTCCTCCTGTTTACAACACAGTCATTCAATCACTATGCTCCACACAATGAATAAACTATCTCCCTATTTTTGACTCTGACTAGTTGACAGGGGTCAATTTAGGCATAGTGAAATATCAAATGAAATCTGTGGCATGTGGGTTTTGTGGCCAGATTGGATACTTTTGACCTGATATGAGTTGGCAGAGAAAAAGGGGGAAAATGAGAAGTTTAGATATGGCCTTAACAAAATAACAGAATTGGAAGGGATCTTGGAGGTCTTCTAGTCCAAGCCCCTGCTCATGCAGGAAACCCTATACTATTTCAGAATGGTTGTCCAGTCTCTTCTTAAAAACCTCCAGTGTTGGAACACCCACAATTTCTGGAGGCAAGTTGTTTCACTGATTAATTGTTTTGTCAAGAAACTTCTTACAGTTGTAGGTTGGTTCTCTCCTTGATTGATTTCCATCCATTGTATCTTGTCTTGCCTTCAGGTGCTTTGGAGAATAGCTTGAGTCCCCCTCTTCTTTCTGGCAGTCCCTTAGATATTGGAACACATTTCATTAAATTAGACATACCCAATTCCTGCCCCAACGTTCTTCATATGTTTTAGACTCCAGTCCCCTAATCATCTTTGTTACTCTTCTCTGCACTCTTCCTAAAGTCTCAACATCTTTTTAATATCATGGCAACCAAAATTGGATGCAATATTCCACGTGTAGAATTACCAAGGCATTATAAAGTAGTATTAACACTTCACATGATCTTGATTCTGTCCTTTATTAATGCAGCCTAGGACTCTGTTGGCTTTTTTGACAGCTGCAGCACACTGCTAACTCATATTTACGTGATTTTGCACTAGGCCTTCAAGTACAAGTTGCTTTAGTTGTTAGCTAGGATTGTTGTGAGACAGATGGAGGAAGCCTTCTAATTGGCCAGACATAATATATGAGCATTGGAGTTTAAAGTCCAGGGGGAGAAATCCTCACTTCCTCAATTGCTGCTGCTTGTAAAGTAAAAGGGAGAGAGAGGGATGGGGAGAAAATGGAATGGACAGGCATGTGACATTTGAGTCTTTGCCCTCTGAGGCATAAGGCCTTAGGAGAGACATATGGGAAATCAATGGCTAGAGAGAGAGATTGCTTCAGTGTCCTGGTCCACTGGAGTGTGCAGATGTTGTTTCCTGCCTCCAGAGGAAGGAAAAAGTTGGAGATGTCATCCAGAGGCTTCTTGGGACAAGAGAAGTGACCAATAGACAAAGGGATGTGCTTCACCCAACACCCAAAGTGGAAGGGGACAAAGAGTCATTGTTGCCTGCAGACAGACAATCAGAGATTTGGGGAAGCGCCACACAGGGCAAAAATGGGCATAAGACTCCGAAGGGGGTGCATTACACAATTTCAGTTATGGAAGAATGTCTGTCAGAATCCAAAAAAGAACAAAGAATGATTTTAGGTGCACACGAAAACCAACCAACTTCCTTATCTTCTTATCTTTCCCTTATCTTTCTGAGTGAAAAGCAGCTGAGGGAGAGGGGAGGAAAAAAGGGACAATTATTTGCTAAGGGCAGACTGGAAAGGTAAAGTTAGAAGAGTTTTGAGAGGTTGCTACAATACTTTCACTTCGGTTTAATTCTGGTAATAAATTGCTGCGTGTACACCAATTTAGTTGTAAAAATACCCTTAATCATGCAACAAACTTGGCTACATACATGCAGTAATCGTGTTAGTGGGAAAAATATGCTACAATACTAATTACTGCAATTATCTAATTTTAATAGAGACTGAACATGTATATTTTAATTAAAAGGTGATAACACATGCCCCTGGGAAACAAGCACAGTAATTTTAAGTGCAAATTCTGCAGAAAAGTCCTCATCTTACTGCATGTACAGTAATATTTCCTGTGTTGGAAAAATTATCTATCTGGTTCAGTTCCAAGTGGGGAGAAAGACATTGAAAACATGGAGGCTGATTGAAAAGATGGTTTATTGATGGACAGGACCATTTGTGGTCCTGCACAGCTGACCACATGGAGTGCAGAGTGAGGGTTATTTATACCCTCACTTGGGCCGTGCCCTTGAGCTTCCTGTTCTTGTGCAAGAAATGTATTCTATTGGCTATAGTCATAATCCCATGAGGCCACGTGGGGTCATATTTGTCTGAATCAACTTTGGTTGAAGCCTGGAGAATGATGTAATGTCCCCAGGTGATTTTGCAATGCAGTGAGCCCTGCTCCTATTATGTCTGGGAGGGCCATGTCTTAACCCATCACCCTGGAGCTGAAGATCTTTTGTTTTGTAGATAGGCTAGCCCAGTCCTTCTCAATGGGCACCAAATATCACCAAATAGCAGGGAGCTGAAGCTCTGAGTTTCTGTCTCCCTTACACTTCTATTTCTCTTTTAGGAGAAATATAATATTCTGCCTTTTTAATATTTCCTAAAATATTAGGATGTATTTACAAATTACTGCTGAAATACAGCATGGACACAGAACAAATCAAAAGTGCTGTAGTATAAATTGATATTAAAGTTCAAAGAAACCATCACAGTGGCCCAACAGGAAGAGTTACAGAAAAAAAATCTATAAAAGTTACTCTGACCTATAATTTAAGAGAAATTTGGTATAAATATTTTACAGATGGTGCATAACTCCATCAATGATTGCCAGGACAGACAAGGCACATAACAACAAATGTGGGAAATGCCATAACAGAGATGGAAAATTCTATCACGTGTGGTGGTTATGTTAATAATAAAAGCTGAAAAGAAATACATCAAAACATTCAAAAAATTTCTAAAACTACCGTATTTTTCAGAGTATAAGACGTTCCAAAGTATAAAACGCACCTAGATTTTGGGGAGGAAAACTATGAGTTTGACAGCCATATCCTAGAATTTACCTGCAACTGCATAGCCTGCTTTTTTCCCCCCATTAACCAAATGTTGACTCACAGCTTGTAATTAGAACTGACAGAAAAGCTTGTCACCAGAGCCGAACATAAAAGGGTGAGCAAAAAAAACAAAAACTGAGCCAGCTTTCATGGCTAAGGTGGTACTAAAAATCACATTCTCCTGGTTTCTAGTCCCTGGTGCCTTCACCATTAGATCAAACTGGCTCTCAAATTATCATTTTTTAAAAGGAGGATGAGATTTTTTTTTCTTTTACAAAATTTTGTGTGACTTTTTTTTAAAGAAAGGCTTTAATTCAGAATACAGGGTAAAGGTTTATTTCACAATAATTTTATTCACAGATTATTCTAATTGAGCAAGATGTAGAAGGAATACTTAATGTCCTCATTTCTCAACAGGAAAAGCATTGATTGCTATTTCTGAAATGCCTTCCACTGAGATTCTAAGCAGAAACAACTGGTGTTAATATGGCGTCTTTCCGAATGTTACCATACCTGTTCCTGTTGAATGTTTTAAGTGATATTCAAGCAGGTAATTTTTTCTATTATCTCAGTTTATTTTATAGCTACAATATTTTTATACTGTTTTTAAAGGACATAGGTGAGATTCCTTCAACTGCATTTCCTTCACTCTTATTTTGCTTTGCCTTTTATTGGAGAAGGAAAAAGAGTAACTTCCATTTCTAACATTAAAGTTACAGCTGCTGTATTTTTAGAGAATTGAAAAGGTGTGTTTCTATTAATGCAGGTTGGCTGTGTCGAATAATAAAATACTAATAAACTGTACACTAGCCAGGCAGGGAGAAAGAATATACTGAAAATTTATGCTAAGGACCAAATGCCAAACTTATGATTTTTGGAAATTATTACAAATTTAATGTAAGTCAAATCAATAAAAGCAATTCAGTTATAGGATACAGACCATCTATTTTTATGTGTTTGTTTGCTTATATGATTTTTATAAAGCTTTAAAAAGGATAAATATTACTTAACAGGTAGCTGAAAAACTAGATATTCTTGTTCATTGTTATATATTCAGGAATGTATTATAGTTATTGTTCAATTTTTCCTGCTTACAAAAACAACCAGTATATCATTGGAGATGACAAAGAAATACCTCCTTAAATCCAATTTACAGGAATATATGTACATTTTAAGGATAGGACCTTGAGTTTAAGAATGAACTGATGCCTATCAAGACATTAAGAAGGTCAGGTGCAAGTACATAAAATGCAAAGTAAAAACTACAAATGTCAGTTAAAAAAAGTTTTATTTGGCCAAATGAAATTTCTTCTATTGGCATTAGGGATTTTTTCCTCTTTCTCCTTTGTTGGAAGAGGTTCAGTAACTCAGATCCATTTAAGGCTTTAAAGGTCATAACCATCCCCTTGAATTGCACCTGAGGTGAAACTGGAAGCCAGTGCAGCTCACACATCTGTGATGAAATCCCTATAATTGCACACACCACCACATTCTGGACCAGTTGTAGTTTCTGGAAGATCTTCCAGGGCAGCCTGCATAGAGCACATTGCACTAATCACTAAATAATGGCTGACTTCATAACTCACAATAAGCATTTTTGATTGTGGCTTAGAGTTTGTGTGAATCCAGGCACTGTGGCTTAGCATAATGTGGAAAGAGCCTATAGTTATTCAGCTAATCATATATTATTTTTAATTGCCATTTTTAAAAATCCAGTTAATGGCTGTTATGAATTCAGTTTACCCATGCTTCAGACAAAACATAGGTGACTGCACGGAATAGCAGCTATTGTGCCAAACTTTAGGAGAGTTTTCCTATTAGCCTGAACTATTAAGCACTGAACCTTTTCTATCCATATATGTCTTCTGGCTGTAGAAATAGTGTTCTTAATTCCTAATAATTTAGGTTTGGTATATGAAAAACGTGCAGTGCAATTGTATGCATCTTCTGCTTTTTTTTTTCCAGGGGATGATTGTTTATCATGTTCAAAACACAACATTGCAGAACTTGGAAAAAGAACTGTGATTATATGCAAGAGTAATGTACCCATTGTATATATGATAATGAGATTCTGCCCCCTCAAGGGAGACTGCCGTTCTGCCAAAGGTGTCATCTATCAACATAATAGTACCTTGACTGATGGTGAAACAACACTGGAATTTCACAACAATATGGCTTCTCTGAGTATTAACCAAATAAAGATATCACATGAAGGAAACTATAAATTAGGTCATATAGGTGCAAACTGTATGAATAACCAGAATATATTTCTAGAAGTGTTTGGTAAGTCTGAGCCTATGATCATTGAACTTCAAGAAGCTAGATTTGAATGTCTATTGGTCAAAATCAGTTGCTATAGCAGCTGCCATTCATAAAATTTCACTATTAATATTGGCTTTCATCATAAGCATCTGCGCAGGGGGAGGGGAGGGATGAAACCAATGACTAAATGCCCATCCTGACATACACTCCAGCCCTTACATACTTGTGTGCTACCTTGCAATCCAAGGTAAAAGGCGTTTTCCTCCTGACGTTATGTAAATCTGCCTTTGGGAAGGAAGATGAGTGAATAAGCCATTAAAAATGAACTTGGAGAAAAGATTATAGCGGGATGAAAGGGTGAGAAAAAAACTCAAAATAATCCTGCCTTGATTTTGCTTAGTGAGGCAGAAAGAAATTTGGAAGGGGCAAAGTGAAGAAACAAGTGTGGCAAGGGTTCTGTAGTGCTTTTTGTTGTTATAGGTCCGTATGGCACATGTGCCGGAAGTGGCACACACAGCCATTTCTCTGAGCAAGTGAGCCATCACTTGTGTTGCTCTTCTGGTGCAGTGGTTTTCATGTGCGCAGGAGTGCCAGAAACCGGAAGAGCAGACAGCCGATGCCCATGTGTGTGCTGGGAAGATGATCTTCCAGTTTTCGGTGCATGCATGCACACTGACTGTCTGGTCTTCCAGTTTCTGGCATGCATACGTACTGTCTGGCTGTTCTTTGTATGTGCATGCACGCCAGAAACCAGAAGACCAGGCGGCCGATTTCTGGCACGTGTGTACGTGCATGCACTCCTGTTTCAACACTCAGTGCCAAAAAGGTTCACCAACACTGTTATAGATGGTAGAATAACAGAATCTCCAAGTCTTGCCAGAGTTTATCTCTTACCTATCATATACTAAACAAAATCAACATGGGGTAATTTTAGTTTATGTTTTCCTTAGGACTGTGTGATTTTATTTTTCAAAATTCCTTTACAGCTTTTCTTATTCCCAAATTTGGTTCTGCATTTCTGTTTTTATTTTAGCAGATATATGATTAGGAGCAGACAAAATGAAAATTATATTGGTATGTTAGACCTTATTTTGTCACAGGAACAAAAATCAGGTTAACAAAATATGCCCATCTAGACCTTCACTATTGTTTCCAGAAATATCAGTCAGATGCTTCTAGGAAGCTCCAATCTGCCTATTCACTAAGCAAGCATTTAGAAATATGGAACAAACAGAATGTCATAAACATGGATTCTTTGAAATATACCTTCAAAATATTATTATGGAAATGACTATTTGGTCTAGTGATTAAATCATCAGGCTAGATGCTAGGAAACTGAGTTCTGGTACATTTTTTAAAAAAATGTACAATCCAGAATGATGTTTGTTTGTTTGTTTTTACCCTGCCTTTATTTTTTTTATAAATAACTCAAGGTAGAGAACATACCTAATATCGCTTCCTCCTCCTATTTTCTCTACAATTACTCCCCCTTGAGAGAGTAATTAGTTGGAAGGCTTAGAAGGAAGGAAGGAAGGAAGGAAAGAAGCAAGCAAGGAAGGAAGGAATCATTGCTCTTTTAAAGTCTAGAATATTATTGCAGCAAAATAGAATATAATATTACCTGCAAAAAGCTAATTTTAAATCCCTCCCATCAATTATATCCTTTTGGTCTGCCAATTATGATGTTTCTGAGACTATCCCGTGGGTGTCCATAGCAGTCACATTATTCTATTTTTTAATAATGCAATGAAAATAATTAGACCTTAATGATAACTGGCTTGGATCTGTAAGTTACTGAAGAGAGACAAGAGGTGGGAGTAACACAAATATAACTGGAAAAACTGTAGATCTTGAATGAACTGGTATTCCTTTAAAGTCTATGAGTGATGTAGTTCTGTTCTGATTAGTGCATTGTTATATTTTGCAGCACCATATACGACTCCTCAAATAATGGAACAGGAGGGCAATCTTATTTGTACAGCATCTGGAGGTTACCCAGAGGAGAAGCTCTATTGGGTTTCTAAACCTGGAACTAATCTGACCCATAAGTCAGCATCTCAGTCTGTGAAAAATGAGGATGGGTCATTCAACCTGAGCAATACCCTTCAACTGGAATCTGCTCCCTCTGAAATGGAATATTGCTGTATTTTCAACCACACAAGAGTTCCTAACAGAAAACCAGGTATGTTTCATTTTTTCATTGTCACGTCTATACTTCAAATTGTCAACAACCATCACTACCAATCAAGAAACATAGGTAATTAAAAGAACAGTTAGCACAATATATTTTCATGTATTTTTTTCATGTTTTTATATGTGTATGTGTGCGTGTGTTGAATTTATGCTGATAAATAAAGGGGGACTAGTATAGATCTATTTCAAGGTATTTAGCTCTCATCAGCTAGCCATACCCTTACTGGGATTTGAACCTGGGCTGTTTTTACATGTTAGGCAGTTGTATTAGCCACTAAGCCACAAGCTCTCCCTTATCAGCTGAATTAAGGAAATAAGTAAGTGTTGTAGCTTAGTGGCTAATACAACTGCCTAACATGTAAAAAACAGCCAAGGTTCAAATCCCAGTAACGGTATGGCTAGCGGATGAGAGCTAAATAGCTTGAAATAGATCTATACTAATCTCCCTTTATTTATTTATCAGCACAAATGCAACACAAAAATGGTTTCCTGCCTGGAAGGCTCCTAGGGTGGAGCAGAAAGGCAAAAGGGAAGTAGTATGCTCCCTCCCATATTTGTATGTATGTATGTACGTACGTACGTACGTACGTGTGTGTGTGTGTGTGTGTGTATGTGTATACACATGGGATACCCCTCATGGGAGGGGAAAGGAAGCCTGATTAAGCCAGTACAGAGGCTTTTGATTGATCATGCCATGGTCTAAGCAGATTGCCCACTCCCACCTGACTGCAACAACCCATTCTTGCAGGAAACAGCTTCTCCCTGTGTTCCCAGGATCATCCTTCACCCCAACTCAGACCTAGGCTTCTCTTCCACAGTAGCTCTACAAAGCAAAGGGAGCCTGATTAGGCCAGTACAGAGAGCCTTTGATTGACTGTGCTCCCTCAAACAGTGGGCCTTTAAGGCCTGAGCCTCCCCTCACACAGTAGGCCTACAAAGTGCCAAGATCATAGACAGAGTGGGAAAGAAGAGTGCATGAGAGAGAGAAGGGAGAGGGCAGGGATGTTGGGCATGGGAGTAGGGGGAAGAAAGGCCTCTCAATGGCTTCCTGTCAGACAAATGTTTCATCGTCTATAAAAACCTGGGCAACGCCAGGTTATCATTTAGTTTTCTGTATAAAAGAAACTCCATTTGGTTGAATGATTGACAAAAACTAATAGGATGCACTTTTATTGACAGACCTGTGAGAAGAGATTCTTTCAACAAAATGGGAACAATGGTTTTAGTTTAATGGCAAAGCAGGGATTTGTAGACACTTTTGGGAAGCAAATGGCTTTTTTCTATGTTGTATCTTTGATAAGCACCATATGCTTTGCTAGATAACAGCATACATTTTAACTTGGTTGTATCCAAAAAGCTAAGCAGGATCAAAGTTCATACTTGGATTTAAAACCACCAAGGAAATCCATAATTAGACTAATTGGAAGAAACATTTCTGTGCAGTAGCCAAGAAAATGATATGGACATGTCCATGGAATTTAACATAACTTCAAGAAGATAGTACCTTTTAATTGTCCAGGTGGAAAATTAACTCCATTTTCTTTTCTTAATTGTATACAGTCTCTGAATGTAAGATACTTGAACATGTTAAAACTTCCACGTTTAAATCAGAAAAGACTACTCTGAATACAACCTGGATAATAATACCCATCACCTTGATTATTTTATTGCTTTGCACTTTATTGGCTGTGATGTGGAGAAAAAAGGGGAAAATCTTCTTCTACAGGTAAGGACTAACTAGAGATTGATATTTTTCAATACCTAATGACCATTTACTTTAACCATTGCTACAAAGCCAGACATGGCGAAAAGAAAGAAAAAGAGCATTGGGGCTTTCTTATTCAGCATGAAAACGTTGCATCAGCATCATTATTTATCACCTCTGAGACTTCATATTTAAACATTCAATCTATCCTTATACTTAAACATTCCATCTATGGTGCCTAGAAAATATTGAAATATATCTGAATGGATCCAATGTTAACTTCCTTGGTTTGAATCCAGTAAATCACCAACCCATAAGCCACAGTGGTCATGGGAAACTCCAACCCTTTTCACTGCATCCTATGTCCACATAGTTTTTTTCTACCTGTATTTTATCTATTAATATCATTTCCCAATAATTGCATGGGAAATCCTATAACGAAAAAATCTTGAGATTATATTTGAATTTATTTTTCTTGCTAGGAAACAAAATCTCAGAAGAACACAACAGTAAACCATATTTATACAATTGTTAACACTGCACGGCTGCCTGAATATAGGTTATTAAATGCTTAATTAAAAGGAGACTTTGGCCTGCTAATTGCCTTAAAGAAAAAGCATGGGTTCATTAAATAATTTCAAATACTCAAGCCCTGAGAATGGATGGGAACAATTATAAAACATATTGTATGTTATAATATATATTATTTATTTCAAAAATTATATTTTATTTAAATTACAGTCCATTAGTCCACATAAATAAAAATAAATAAAGGTTAATTAAAAATGAAAAATAAAAGTAGACTTTTTACTTCATTAAAAATAGATAGCAAACTCATTACCTGTTTTCTTGGTCTTGTTAATTTCACTATTTGTTATTCCTTGTTTATTGTGCAGAAATGACAGAAATTTATTCAACGAATTCCATGTATTAGAATAGAGAGTTTTCCCTCCTTTCTTCTAATTCAATGTAAGTATATAATGTATCTCTTTATGGGTCTTTAGGTCTGTAAGCCAAGACCTTCATCTCCAGAACCAAACGTCTAGCTGACAAAGACCACCTGAAAACTGAATTACACACTCTCACAAATGTATTAATCTGCAACAGATTCCAAAGAAAAACAATTACCAACCTAATCCAAAGGGAGACTTCCCCCCAAAACCAAGACACAGAACAGGACAACGGCATCACCCTCTCCCTTACATCAAAGGCACTACAGATAAAATCAGCAAAATTCTCTACAAACACAATATCAAGACAGCCTTCAACACTGACCAAAAAATAGCCAACATCTTAAGAAACCCCAAAGACAAAATCCAGCTAGAAAACTAAGGAGTCTAAGAAATACCATGCAAAATCTGCCCTGCAACATACATAGGACAAAAGAACAGGAGAATAAATGGCTGCATCACAGAACACAAGAATGCAGTAAGAAAAAACTTCCTCCCTTTTCCAGCACCTCTCTGCGCATGTGCGAGCTGCGGAATGGTCGGTCGCTTCTCGCTCCGGCGAGACAGGCAGAAGGAATGCTGAAAACACCACCAGTTTCAGCTACGAGTCTTCCAGAAAGGAGCCCTAATGGTAGAGTATGACCCAGGGGACTCGGGCAGGCGATCAGCTGGGGAGTCGCCGTTCTCGGCTGGCTCCCAGCCTATGCAGTGTTTTCGCTCGTTTCTTTGGCCGAGCAGCGAAGATGGCAGTTTCATGCTGGCGACGCCACTTCCGGCAGTGTTAACGAGGCCGGTGCCTTCCAACTCTATTTCCTGGTCGGGAGACACAGCAGAGCCACTCTGGACTGTACTGTACAGGGGACTATCATGCCAGGGAGGGGGTAGCTGGCCCGGATGGCGCCAAAGGGGATCGATCGGCAGGCTTCGTTGTCGCCGTTAGGCCCCCCCAGGCGCCCCCCCATATCACTTCAACGGCTTGCGGCGACCCTGCCGGTCTTGTTCTGGGTTTCTATTTACTTTTACGAGACTGGAAGGACCCTGTGGATTTGCACCAGTCTATTATCAGCATTGGGGATTGGGGTGGCCTATTCACGCGGCGCTGGATGGTAGCCTTGGACGGAAGGGGGCGGCGGATTTTTTCTTGGTGTCTTTGCGACCATCCCCCCACCCCCCCTGGCTCTACTCGATCAGAGCCTCTTTGCACTGCAACCCTCCCCCACCTTCTGCGATTACGGAGCCTCCTTCCTTCTTTTACCACCTTTACCATCTGGCTCTCTATGTTTACTTTGTTTACGAACTTGGACTCTCGGACTTCCAGAGCTACGCCCCTGCTCCTTTTGTTGCGACTACGGCTGCCCACCGCTACCCCAAGAATATTATTCTAACTATCAGGGACATCACTCCATCTGCCCTCTATTTTACAATCGCCCACCCAACACGGCTTTCTTTTGGACCTGGACTTTGGGTGCTTTTCAGGACCTGAGGAAGGGAGAGGGGCGGAGCAGCTCTCCCTCCTCCTTCCGCACCATTGACTATCTTAACCGTACTTGCGCAGTGCTCCGCACATTTTAGAAATGTAGTGTAAATGGTGTGCCTGGCTGATGTTTGTACCCACCTTTTTAATCTCATATTGTTGTATTTTTTGTGTTTAATTAACATACGTGAGGAATGCATGGATGAGTGGCTGTGTATGTATGTGAGGACTGAGAGTACAGCCTGGTGCCTCCTCCACTGAGAGCTATTGCAGAAGTGTTAGGGGGCCCAGGCCTACCTCCCGTCCCAGAATGAGTGACAAAAATCGCCTGCCGGATGGAGCGGAGGCTGTGGGAGGGGATATGGGGTCTACGGGTGCGGGGGTGGGCCGGAGCATTACGGTCACTATGGGGAGAGGCAGGTACAATGGAAACTTCAGGGCTAGCCATTACTGGGGAAGGAGGGTTCGCTACATCACAGAGATCCCTCCTTCCGGCCCTGCTAGTTCCACTCCAGGGCCAGATGGCAAAAACTGTCAGGGCCCTGGTCTCAGGCTGTTGTTGCTAAATGCCAGGTCTGTGGTTCACAAAGCTCCCCTTGTCCGGGACCTAATTTTAGACAAGGGGGCAGACCTGGCACGTATTACTGAAACCTGGCTGGGCCCGGAGGGAGGAGTCCCCCTCACTGAAATGTGCCCAGAAGGATTTCAGGTGCTTCATCAGCCGCGACCCCAGAGAAAGGGGTGGGGGAGTGGCTGTCATTGCCCGAAGGTCTTTAGTTCCTCGTAGGATCCCTGCTCTGGAGCTTGTCGGGTGTGAGTCCCTGTTGATGAAGTTGGACCTTGGTGGTCAAGTGGGTTTGTTGCTAACATACCTACCTCCCAACAGCGTTGCAACAGCCCTCCGCTTGCTCCTCAAGTCAGTAGCCGAGTTGGCGGTGGAGTTCCCCAGGCTTATGGTTCTGGGGGATTTCAACCTGCTTACACTTGGTGAACGCTCTGACGGGACGCAGGAGTTCATGGCTTCCATGACAGCCATGGACTTGACCCAAGTAATTCGGGGTTTGACTCATTCAGTGGGTCACACGATTGACCTCGTATTCCTCTCGGAGCAGTGGAGAAGTGATCTAGAGTTGAAGGGCATTAAGACCTTGCCCTTGTCATGGTCTGATCACTTCCTACTGAGCCTTGACTTTCGGAAACCAATCCCCCACTGTAGGAAGGGGGAACCGATTAGGTGGTTCTGCCCCAGGCACCTGATGGACTCTATGGGATTTCAGACGGCGCTTGGAGAAATACCTGACACTCTCGTCCACAATCCGGTGGAGTCCTTAGTCGCTGCCTGGAATACAGTGGCGGCGGGGGCTCTAAACCGGATTGCGCCTTTGCGACCTCTCTGAGGCAGCGGATCCAGGAGGGCCCCTTGGTTTACTGAGGAACTCCGTGAGATGAAGCACCAAAGGAGACGCCTAGAGCACCGCTGGAGGGCTAGTAATCTGAGTCAGACCGAGCACTGATGAGAGCCTTTATCAGAGCCTATCTCGTGGCAATATGGGCGGTGAAATGTTCGTATTTTGCCACCCTTATTGCATCCGCTGAATCGCGCCCAGCCGCCTTGTTTAGAATAACCCGCTCCCTCTTGAAAGGGAGGGATGCGGACGACCCTTTACAAGGTAGAGCTGAGGAATTTGTTCAGTATTTAGCGAATAAAGTCGCTCGGATTCGGACAGAGCTGGACTCCAATTGCATGGTACCAGCCGCGGTACCGGGGGAAGGTCTTGAGCATACTTTATGGATTGAGTTTCAACTTGTTTCTCCTGATGAAGTGGACAAGGCCATGGGAGCAGTGAGTGCCTCCACTTGTATACTGGACCCATGCCACACCTGGCTGGTCTCGACCAGCAGGGAGGTGACACGCGGCTGGAACCGGACGATAGTTAACACCCCTCTCCGGGAGGGAATTTTCCCACTCCTCCTAAAGGACATGGTGGTGAGACCCCTCCTGAAGAAACCGTCTCTGGACCCAGCCATTTTGAGCAACTATCGTCCAGTCTCCAACCTGCCCTTTGTTGGGAAGGTTGTTGAGAAAGTGGTGGCCTCTCAACTCCGACGGTCCTTGGATGAAACCGATTACCTGGATCCCTTTCAGTCGGGTTTCAGGCCTGGTTACACCACGGAAACTGCTTTGGTCATGCTGATCGATGATCTCTGGCAAGCCAGGGATAGGGGTCACCCCTTTATCCTTGTGCTCCTTGACCTCTCAGTGGCCTTCGATACCATCGACCATGGTATCCTTCTGCGACGGCTACGAGAGGTGGGAGTGGGAGGCACCGTCCTTCGGTGGTTCTCCTCCTACCTCTTGGACAGGTCGCAGTCGGTGTTGGTCGGAGGGCAGAGGTTGACCCCAAGGCCCCTCAATTATGGGGTGACACAGTGTTCGGTCCTGTTCCCCCTCCTATTTAACATCTACATGAAGCCGCTGGGTGAGATCATATGCCGGCACGGGATTAAGTACCACCAAAATGCGGATGATACGCAGTTGTATCTGTCCGCCCCGTGCCAACTCAGTGAAGCAATAGAAGTGATGTGCCAGTGCCTGGAGGCTGTTAGGGTCTGGATGGGAGTAAACAAGTTGGCACTCAATCCAGACAAGACCGAGTGGCTTCTGATGTTCCCTCCCAAAGATTGGCCAAGTATTCCATCTCTCAGTCTGGGGGGTGAAATTATACGCCCCTCAGAGAGGGTGCGCAATTTGGGAGTCCTCCTGGATCCCCAGCTGACTTTAGAACACCATTTGTCAGCTGTGACCAGGGGGACCTTTGCCCAGGTTTGCCTGGTGCACCAACTGCAACCCTTCCTGGATCGGGAGGCCCTTCAGACAGTCACTCACGCCCTTGTGACCTCAAGACTGGATTACTGTATTTAAATACCAATATAAATTAAATGACAAGATACTCATGTGGGCAATTCCTAGACACGCAATTGAAAATATGAATATAGTACAAAAACAGGATAGAATTACCTACAGACAGCTTCTTATTTTGGAAAGGGGGGTACTACAACTAAAATCTTTAGAGGTATTAAAAGAGGAGAAGGTAGTTCAAACATGGTTCCAGTATGGGCAATTACAGGCCAGGTGGAAAATAGATCAAAAAATTGGTTTCATCCAAATTGAGGATAATCTGTTTAAACAAATAAGAGATCAAAGCTTAATGCATATAAAGAGGATATATAATGTATTAATACAGATGGATTCGGAAACAGAATTAGTTAAAGATTGTATGATAAAGTGGGCTCAAAATATTGAAGAACCAATAATGTTGGATACATGGGAAAGAATCTGGGTAAGAAATGTGAAATTTACACAAGCTCAAAACCTGAGAGAAAATTTTTATAAGATGTTCTATAGATGGCATTTAGATCCTAAAAAGCTGGCTTCTATGTATCCGAATTTACAGCCTAAATGTTGGAGATGTGGTTCTCTCGACGCTACATATTTTCATATATGGTGGACTTGCCAAAAGGTTAAGGCATTTTGGATAAAAATATGGTGGATTATGCAAAATATCTTTAAAAGAAGGATAAAGTTTACTCCTCAGTTATTTTTACTAGGTATAAGTACTGACTTTACAGTGGTAGAGACTAACTTGATTCTGCATCTAATAACGGCAGCAAGACTGTTGGTGGTGCAATACTGGAAGAAGGAAGACAACTCAAGAATGGACATTGAAAGTTACAAATTTAGCCGAGATGGCTAAAATATCGGCATATCTTAAAGATCACTCAAATGAGAGATATAAACGAGACTGGAAAAAATGGATTGACTATATACAAAATAAATACAGGACCAAGAAATTCCAGTTAGCCTATGCTTAAGATCAGGAATGATTTAAATTGTTTAAAGTTAGCTTAGCAAGAAGAAGCTAAGATCAAGGTGGAGATGTTATTAATTTCTTTATTTCTTTTTTCTCAATAGATTTTAGACTGTGTTTGTTAAAAATCTATACCGTGTACGGGTTCTAGGAAGTCGGGGGGGGGGAAGGAGGAGGGGGGAGGGGGGAGGAGGAGGGAGGGAGGGAGGGATGTACATTAGGCTAGACACGATGTGTTAGATCTCAATGCAATGTGACTTCACATGTATACTGTTTTTCTCTAATTTTTCTCTTTAAAAATAGGATAAGCCAAATACATTAACATAGTGGAAATACACCGAGGGGAGGAGGAGTAGGAAAGAAGAAAGATGGGTAGAGAGGGATGGGAGAGAGGGTGGGGGGAAGGTGAAAGGGAAGGGGGGGAGCGGATCTGGAGAGAGAAGTGGTAGAGGGCGAGGGGAAGTAGGGTAGAGGGGGATGATGGAGGGAAGATAGAAAGTTGGAGGGTGGTGGAATAAAGAGGTGCATGGAGAACGGAAGAGGTATATTAGGCTTTTATTTTCTGGGGCATTGTCGACAAGAGGAATTGATGCAATTACTGTTTAATACTGCATGGGGTATACATGTGAGTGTATGAAAATGAAAATAAAATATACTAAAACAAAAGACTGGATTACTGTAACGCGCTCTACATGGGGCTGCCCTTGAAGAGTGTTCGAAGACTTCAGTTAGTCCAGAACGCAGCCGCGCAAGCGATTGTGGGTGCACCCAGGTACACCCACGTCACACCTATCCTCCGTGAGCTGCACTGGCTACCCATTAGTTTCCGGATCTGCTTCAAGGTGCTGGTCGTCACCTATAAAGCCCTACATGGCATCGGATCTGGGTACCTGAGAGACCGCCTCCTGCCGATTACCTCCCATAGACCGATTAGATCTCACAGGTTAGGCCTCCTCCGGATTCCATCTGCCAGCCAATGTCAGCTGGCGACTCCCGGGGGGAGAGCCTTCTCTGTTGCAGCTCCAGCCCTTTGGAATGACCTCCCCGTGGAGATCCGGACCCTTACTACCCTCCCGGCCTTCCGCAAAGCCACTAAGTCCTGGCTGCTCCAGCAGGCTGGGGGGCTTGTGAAATATCCAGCCCCACGGTAACTGTGAATGTTGTGTATTTCAAAGTGTTGTTTTGTTTATTTATCCCCTTCCCTTGTTTATTGTAAGCCGCCCGGAGACCTTAGGGAGTGGGCGGCATACAAGACCAATAAACTCAAACTCAAAGCTACAGGACATGAAATTAATTTTGAAGGAACCAGGTTAATCTCCAAAACAACACTTCAACAAGAAAATAATTATGGAAGCCATCAAAATAGAGAAACACCCCCACAATAAACGATACCTCCCGCCTACCAGATATCTGGAAACCAGCCCTAGTCAACAAACAAGCCCCACCCACCACCCAGGCCGTTACAACACGAAACAACACAAAGCCAGCACCAATCAGCACCAATTTACCAATCATGATATAACCACACAACCAATCATTCCACTTACTGAAACAAAGCCAGCACTCCACACACCCCCACCAAGATTTATAGAAAAACGGCAGGTTCGATCACACTTTAAGCTCAAAATTTGGGTCTTTTCCCGTGTAAGATCAATCTTACACGGGAAAAGACCTGAATACAACAAGACCAGCATTTTAATTTAAGAAGTTGTAATTGGATACTGATAAAAAATGTGAACTACAAAGATTAAATGTTATCATGAATTTACTTTGATAGACTTGGTAGTAGTTTCTTTGGTCTTTTCATCATCTCCAGCCCAGCCCCTAGAGGCCAGGTTATTTTGTTGACAGCCCAATGAGACTTTTTTTAATAGCTACTACTAGAGTCTACACAAAATAGGAAACATTCCAGAAATTTGCATTGTAGAGGTTCTCCTGAACCATTTTGGATCATTTACAATTTGGTAGGAACAGAATCTCAAATGCTCTGGCTCCAGCTTTCAACTAAATGAAATCCAGACAGATTGGTATGCATTGCCCTTGCTATCTCTTCCTTCCTTTCGGAATCTGCCAACATGGCAAATATTACTGATTAGATTTCCCAGTTTTCCCAGCTCTTGCCCCTTCCTCCCTTTCCCGACTTTCCTAAATTGCCAATAGCTTAGCTTTGCCTTATTCACCTACCTAATTACTTACCAAAGCAGTTTCAGTTCAGACTGGACGCCTCAAAATCATTCTTATATGTTATCGAACATAGATGCTTTTGCATTGGCGTTACCTAGGATCAGGACTGCTAAAATGGGGGAGGGGATGAAAGACAGAGAGAGCAGGGAGGGGGAGAGAGGGAGGGAGGGAATTCGTAATTCATAATTTAATGAGTTTATATGCCGCCCAATCCCGGAGGACTCCGGGTGGCTTACAAATACGAAATAAAATAAAATTACAAATAGGGAGGGAGAAACAAAAACAGTTTAAAAAACACAACATACATTTGGCTTAGCTGGGAGTTGGACCTGATTTATACATCAGCAACCCCAGGCCTGTTGGAACAGCCAGTTTTGGTGGCTTTTTGGAAGGCCGTGAGCATGGGAAGGGTCCGGATCTCTGTTGGTAGCTCGTTCCACAGAGCTGGAGCAGCTACAGAAAAGGCTCTCCCCCGAGTGGTTGCCAGCCGGCATTGTCTGGTTGACGGCACCCGGAGGAGGCCTAGCCTGTGGGTTCTTATCGGACGTTGGGAGGTATGTAGCAGGAGGCGGTCTCTCAGATATCCAGGTCCAAGGCCATGTAGGGCTTTAAAGGTAATCACCAGCACTTTGTAGCATGTCCGGAGACCAATAGGGAGCCAGTGCAGCTCGCGGAGGATAGGTGTAACATGGGTGTACCGAGGTACACCCGATATCGCTCACACGGCTGCATTCTGGACCAACTGTAGTCTCTGAACACTCTTTTTTTTAAAAAAAATTATTTTTATTTTTTTATTACACAGACAACAATGGGAAACGGAGAAGATGGGGAAAGAAAAAAAGGGGGGGGAGGGGAAACCCATCTTCACATACAATATGTCATTTGATCACAGGTGCATATACATCCCGTATCTCTCTGTTGTATATTTAATAAACACCACAATAAACTAGGGTTTAAAAAAAATAAAAAATAAAAAATGGGTGGGGGGAGGGGGGAGGCCAAAAAGGCCAAAAAGAAAAAGAAAAAGAAAAAGAAAAAAAAATCAAAAAAAAGGGGGGGGGAACCATCATCACATGCAGCATGTCGTTTGGTTACGGTTGTTTTAACATCTACATCTTCTAATAATATTTACCATCTCAGATATTTCCTCTAATGTAACTTAAGGCCTCATACTCTGAACACTCTTCAAGGGCAGCCCCATGTAGAGTGTGTTGCAGTAATCGAGCCTTGAGGTGACGAGGGCATAAGTGACCATTTGAAGTGCCTCCTGGTCCAGATAGGGCCGCAACTGGTGCACCAGCCAAACCTGGGCAAAAGCCCCCCTAGTCACAGCCAACAAATGATGTTCTAATGTCAGCTGCAGATCCAGGAGGACTCCCAAGTTGTGGGCCCTCTCTGAGGGGTGAAGACTTTCACCCCCCAGGCTGATAGATGGAGAATCTGGACTATCCTTGGGAGGAAACATCAATAGCCACTCGGTCCTGTCTGGATTGATTGCCAGCTTGTTCATTCCCATCCAGACCCTAACAGCCTCCAGGCACTGGCACATCACTTCCACTGCTTCGCTGAGTTGGCACGGGGCGGACAGATACAATTGAGCATTGTCCGCATATTGATGGTGTTTAATCCCGTGCCGGCGAATGATCTCACCCAGCGGCTTCATGTAGATGTTAAATAGGAGGGGGGACAGGACCGAGCCCTGCGGCACCCCATATTTGAGGGGCCTAGGGGTTGACCTCTGTCCTCCAACCAACACCGTCTGCGACCTGTCTGAGAGGTAAGAAGAGAATCATCGTAAAACGGTGCTTCCCACTCCCACCTTCCCCAGTCGTCGCAGAAGGATACCATGGTTGATGGTATCGAAGGCCACTGAGAGGTCAAGAAGCACCAGGATAGAGGAATGTCCTCCATCCCTGGCCCGCCAGAGATCATCGGTCAGCGCGACCAAAGCAGTTTTGGTGGAGTAACCAGGCCTGAAACCCGACTGGAAGGGATCAAGACAATCAGCTTCATCCAAGGACCGTCAGAGTTGAAAGGCCACCACCTTCTCAACAACCTTCCCAACAAAGGGGAAGTTGGAGGCTGGATGATAGTTATTAAGAATAGCTGGATCCAGAGAAGGTTTCTTAAGGAGGGGTCTCACCACCTCAACCTTCAAAGGCTGCGGGAAAGATCCCTCCTGTAAAGAGGTGTTAATAATTCTCTGGAACTAGCCTCGTGTAACCTCCTTGCTGGCCGAAACCAGCCAAGAGGGACACGGGTCCAGCAGGCAGGTGGAGGCACTTACCGCTCCCATGGCCTTGTCCACTTCCTCAGGAGTAACATGTTGGAACTCGCTCCAAGAAATCCGATCAAGGGAGGGAGGGAGGGAGGGAGAGAGAGAGGGAGAGGGAGGGAGAGAGAGACTGACTTTGGATTTGCAAAGAGAACATGTGAGAGCTGTCTGATTCCAGTGCAATAAAAACGACCCTCATGCTGAGGTGTAGAGAACAGCTTCAGGGACAGAAGCAAAAAAGTCTCATGAACTAATCTACGCTTGTTTGAATCTGGACTGTGTCACTTGCATATATTGTTGGCTTCCTCCCAGAGTTCATACACAAAAAGTATCCACAGGGATGGAACCAGGAGCTATAAGAGAAGGAGCAGCGGCAAAAAACCAAAAAGAAGCATTCTAAAGTCTCCATGTTTATACAAGTGGACTAAGCCCAACCCCTTTTGAATTTCATGAACCCTTATCTAGCACCAAAATATTGTGTTCTAATGACTGAATATATATATATATATAGCTCATCTAATCTCCTTGTAATACAATGATATTCAGGGAACAACCCAAAGGTAGACTTCAAGTCAATTAAGGTCATTCATATCTCTTTCAAGCGTTTTCTTCCTGACAATCATTTGATTAGATTGTTAATATATCTTTTAAAAAAAAGATAGGAGGCACTTTAATGCATTTTTTCTTTTCTTTTTCCTTTCCTTTTTACGATAATTTGTAATTTAATATGTGAAATTGAAACTTAATAAAGATATTATTTTAAAAAGAAATATTTTATTTCCATCATTCTTACTGCTAGACCCTTCCTACCATCTCTTCCTACATCTGTTGAAGTCTTCCCTGCCAGTTCTCACAATTTCTCACATTTTAAAAAAAATCAAGTGATTACTTCAAATATAATGAATATCTGCTAACATATATTGACAACTCACAGTACTAAGCCTGTACTCTGCAGGGGTGGGTTTCAACCGGTTCGCGGCGGTCCCTGCGAACCGGTTGGTCGGCGAACCCAGAAGTAAGTAACTTCCCGGAACGGCAAAGGGCGCACCCGCCCGCCCGCACTCTTTACCTGGTTTTGATGAGTTCTGCGCTTCCACGCATGCGCAGGACGCATACAGCACCTGCGCGATCCTCCAGGACCAGCTGGAGCATCGCACAGATGCTAGTATGCATGCGTGCGCCGCGTGCATGCACGCGTGCATCGCGCACGTGCACGAGGACACCGTTGGCCCCATTCCAACCGAACCGGTTGGAACGGGGCGAGAAACCCACCCCTGGTACTCTGCATTCAAGACAACTATATCATGGGGAGTTTTTTCTATTCAAAGGGACATTCTGCTTCTTAATTACTCAGTACTTTTTCAAGCAATCTGTTTAGGTTCAGATTCTGTAATAAAATGTAGTAAGAAGGTGGATTCCCAGGAGAGACAGGGCACATTCCAGAGGACTGAGCCAAGGTGGCGCAGTGGTTAAATGCAGCACTGCAGGCTACTGCTAGATCAGCAGTTCAGCGGTTCAAATCTCACCGGCTCAGGGTTGACTCAGCCTTCCATCCTTCCGAGGTGGGTAAAATGAGGACCCAGATTGTTGGGGGCAATATGCTGACTCTCTGTAAACCGCTTAGAGAGGGCTGAAAGCCCTATGAAGCGGTATATAAGTCTACTGCTATTGCTATTGCAAGGGGTGGCGCGGTGGTTAAATGCAGCACTGCAGGCTACTTCAGCTGACTGCTGATCAGCAGTTCAGCGGTTCAAATCTCACCGGCTCAGGGTTGACTCAGCCTTCCATCCTTCCGAGGTGGGTAAAATGAGGACCCGGATTGTTGTTGGGGGCAATATGCTGACACATTCCAGAGGACTGAGCCAAGGTGGCGCAGTGGTTAAATGCAGCACTGCAGGCTACTGCTAGATCAGCAGTTCAGCGGTTCAAATCTCACCGGCTCAGGGTTGACTCAGCCTTCCATCCTTCCGAGGTGGGTAAAATGAGGACCCAGATTGTTGGGGGCAATATGCTGACTCTCTGTAAACCGCTTAGAGAGGGCTGAAAGCCCTATGAAGCGGTATATAAGTCTACTGCTATTGCTATTGCAAGGGAGGTGGCGCGGTGGTTAAATGCAGCACTGCAGGCTACTTCAGCTGACTGCTGATCAGCAGTTCAGCGGTTCAAATCTCACCGGCTCAGGGTTGACTCAGCCTTCCATCCTTCCGAGGTGGGTAAAATGAGGACCCGGATTGTTGTTGGGGGCAATATGCTGACTCTCTGTAAACCGCTTAGAGAGGGCTTAAAGCCCTATGAAGCGGTATATAAGTCTACTGCTATTGCTATTGCTACTAAGACCTTCAATGTCCCTTCCAACTCCTATTCTATTCTATTCTATTCAAGAATCCTCAGTCTGGTAAAGGTACAAAAACTAAAGAACTAAGCTTGGAAGTATCACTATGAATCATTCTAGGTTTGTGGCTTGACAGATGTATACCCTCCCGCAAGGACTTTGTCTGAATTAAAAAACGCATTGCATTGGGTTTTAATTTGATTTCTGTCTGTTCTTAAGTAGGCTTACACACATGGAAATACACATAGTTAATGACATACCATATTTTTTGGAGTATAAGACACACCTTTTTGCCTCAAAATAGAGGCTGAAAATCTGGTTGCTTCTTATACAATGAATACAGCATTTTTGGCCTCCTGAAACCCTGCCCCCTTCACCAAAATGGCCGTGCATAGCCTTTAGGAGGCTTCCAGAGAGCTCCTGGGAGCTAGGGAGGGCAGAAATGAGCAAAAAAATGGACAGCCCCCCCCCCAGTCCCCAGCAGCACTCTATAAGCCTCCATAAGACTATGCAAGCAATTTTTTTGACAAAAAAACAGGCCCGTTTTTGTGGAAAACGGACTGTTTTTTGCTCATTTTTGGGCCTCCCCAGGAGCTCTCTGCAAGCACCTCCCAAGGCTATTCATGCCTTTTTTTAAAAAAACAGGCCCGTTTTCGTGAAAAACAGGCCATTTGGGGGAGGTTTGCAGAGTGCAAACACTTTTTTCCCCCTTTTGAAAAACTCTTTAACTGATTGTTGAGAATTACATTGATCAAGTGCTGTGCCAGCAGAAACAAAGTCTTAGATGCTGCAGATTGTCAGTAATTTCCTTCTCCAGCACATGGACAAATACACCTGGAAACATCTACCTACCTATCTACCTACTCTCTCTCTCTCCCTACCTATCTACTGTATTTCTCTCTATCTACCTACATACCTACCTACTCACTCTCTCTCCCTACCTATCTACTGTATTCTCTCTCTCTCTTTCTCTCTCTCTATCCCTCTACCTACCTACTTACCTACCTACCTACCCACTCTCCCTCCCTACTGTATTTCTCCCTCCCTCCTTCCCTCCCTCTCTCTCTCTGTCTCTGTCTCTATCTCTTTATCTACTTACCTAACTACTCTCTCTCCCTACCTACTGTATTTCTCTCTCTTTCTCTCCCTCTATATCCCTCTACCTACCTACCTACTTTTTTTAAAAAAAAATTGCCTCTTCAAAATCTTGGTGCATCTTATACTCCGGTGCATCTTATACTCTGAAAAATATGGTATATACTCTACATATGCATATACATACATACATAAGACGCTCTCTCAGCAATGCAGAGAGAAACAGTCGCTGCCCTGGAGAGCAGAGATGGAGGGGAACAGGCCCCAAAAGGCTGCTTGGTTGAGCTGCACCGCATGGCGGAAGCTGTGTATGTGTGGAAGCCATGCACGCACTTGCGTGGAAGCCATATGTGCACGTTCACATTTTCAGCAAACCAGTTGCTAAATTAGTTAAATCCATCCACTGATTAAATATACCATCAGCATTGTAGATTGCCACAGCATATGGATAACACTCAATTCACCCTTTGTGGATCTCCAGCCAACATTATTTAATGGCCTCCCTTGTAGGGGAGATGAAAGGGGCTGAAATCTACAGGCAACATTTTTGTGCTACTGTGACCATGTAGTGGAACACTCTCCCTTTTGATTTACAGAAATTGTTAACAACAGAGCTATTCTGGAGGGCCTTTGGGAAATGTATGGTCACTAATACAGAGCAACCTTTATGGCTGTTTCAATATTTATTGGCATTTATGCTTCATTCTGCTTTTATGTTTTGGAGTTATAATCCATTAGGAGTTATTTCTGCTAAATATGGCAGTATATAAACACAGCAAAGAAACACAAGTATATGTAGATTTATGCTATGTGTTTGTCAATTGACATATATGGAAAGTGTAGTTCATGAGACCCACCTAAAGCAGCCATGGAAGCAAAAATCTCCTTTGGGAGATTTCAGCTGATGCAGTTTGTCAAAACTGATGACTTTGAAGAAAAAAAGAAGGCATAGTTTCCACAACAAAAGGTAATTCTCTAAAATCAGGCAATTCCCAGATGAACTGAATTAGTGAAAGGCACTCTAACCTATTTCATTTGCCTATGAGAAAAAGCTAAGGTGGCCAAGCCTTCTTGGAAGTTTCATGTATGTGTGAATTGTACTTTGTTATCTTCCTGTATAATGAATGTTCTATCTGGGTATTAAACCTTGATTCTCTGGAATCGCTATCTAGATCAGGGGTCTTCAAACCCTTGGTCCATGGACCAGCACTGGTCTGCAACATGCCTGCAATCAAGAGAAGTCCCCATTCATGGGATTCAGGCAGCACATGAAACTGTGTTCCTAGTGCCCAAAAAATTGGAGACCACTGGTGTAGATTATGAGCATCTAAGACTACCAAGGAGAACACCTATAGATGAAGCTACTGTATATACCAGTAATGGAGCAAATCCCACACTTATTCTCACTGATGTCCTTACCCAATCAGGTAGTAAGACATCTGCAAGCAAACAACCATGCTCAAAGAGCAGCGAAGGCTCCACAGTTCAACTCTGAGCTACAGATATACAAATACACGGATATGGAGATCATTCGACGGCACGGGATAAAATACTACCAGTATGCGGACGATACACAGTTGTATCTGTCCGCCCTGTGCCAACTCAACGAAGCGATGGATGTGATGAGCCAGGGTCTTGAGGATGTTAAAGACTGGATGGGGGTCAACAAACTTGTGCTCAATCCAGAAAAGACCGAGTGGCTGCTGTGTTTCCTCCCACGAATTGGCCAAGTGTTCCATCTCTCAGGCTGGGGGGGTCAAATTGTACACCCCTCAGACAGGGTTCACAACTTGGGAGTCCTCCTGGACCCACAGCTGACTTTCGAACATCATTTGTCAGCTGTGACCAGGGGGGCATTTGCCCAGGTTCGCCTGGTGCACCAGTTGCGTCCCTACCTGAACCGGGAGGCCCTCACAACAGTCACTCGTGCCCTTGTGACCTCTCGGCTGGAATACTGCAATGTGCTCTACATGGGGCTGCCCTTGAAGAGCATTCGGTGACTTCAGCTGGTCCAGAATGCGGCTGCGCGAGCGATCGTCGGTGCACCTCGGTTCACCCACGTAACACCTATCCTCCGTGAGCTGCACTGGCTACCTGTTGATCTCCAGGTGCGATTCAAGGTGCTACTTATCACCTACAAAGCCCTTCATGGTATTGGACCTGGGTACTTGAGAGACCGTCTACTGCCAATTACCTCCATTAGACTGATACGATCGCATAGATTAGGCCTCCTCCGAATTCCATCTTCTAGCCAGTGTAGACTGGCAACTACCCAGAGGAGAGCCTTCTCGGTGGCTGCTCCGACCCTCTGGAACGAACTCCCCTTGGAGATTCGGACCCTCACCACCCTCCAGTCCTTCCGCGCTGCCTTAAAGATCTGGCTGTCCCGGCTGGCCTGGGGTTAAGACTCTAACCCCACTCGAATTTGTGTGGCTGTTGTGTTTTTTAATATGTTGTATTGTCTGTATGTTGGAAATTGTTTGTCCTCCCCCCCCCCCGTTTTTGAACTGTGACCCGCCCTGAGTCCCCCCAGGGAAAAGGGCGGCATACAAATAAAGGGAAAATGAAATGAAAAATATGGAGTATCTAACATTGTATGACTGTGATCACTAGTTTTTGTTAAGAAGCTGGACAACGAATCTTGGGGGGAAAACTATATTTTTCTCTGGATAAAAAAAGAAAAAGTACCAAACTTGTCATAAAACTTCCTTTAGGATCCCCAGTGTCAATGAAGTTTGGAAAAAAAGCTATATTTGTCCCTGGATAAAAAGAAGAAGAAGAATTACCAAATTTGTCATGAAACTTCCTTTAGGATCCCCAGTGTCATAAATCAAAAATTAAACCATTCAGTATGCATTACTCAGTATGTAAGAAAATGCAAGTTATTTAATCTTACTTTGTTTGCATTCCAAGATGCTAGATGGCTGGCAAGATTAAATATTTTTAAAGTATTTTCAATTTTTTGTTTTTTGCTCTGCTGAGCACGAGTGGAAGGCAGAAGCCAATCAAAAATGAGTGAATAAAGCTTTCTGAATAGATCTTTGCACTTTGGTACATTAGGGCTACCAGGTATAGGCTGCAAAAGAACTAGACAACCACTAGAGGACAGTAAAACGATTTTTATGTCTGGACGTCTGCAGTCCAGATTTGGTAGTTTGACTGTTTGCTATACCTAAAGTTCCTGATACTAATTCAGAGATACTGAGTGCTGTTGGTTATGTGGAACTTTATCGTGTGGCCCAAGTTGGTCCAGGAAGAAATGATTTTGAGTACAAGAATGATTAGATATTCTGAATGTGTGCTATATTTATTAGTGTCAATAATGAATCTTTTGTGGGGGGGGGGGGTTAGACACAGAGGAAAAGGAAGAAAGTGAAAGAAAATAAAGTGAAAGTAGAATGACTGCAGAAAAAGAAGGCATGGGTGCTGTATATTAGAAGATAAACTAATCTAGCATCAGAATGAGAAGGGAATTTCCTTCTATTATGGGAACGGGTCATAATAGAAGAAAATTGGATAGCTGCATGAAGTAGGAATAATAATTATATTACTGTATAGGGCAGTGATGGCGAACCTTTTTCACCTTGGATGCCAAAAGCATGCACATGCGCACCATTGTGTGCTTGTACATACCCACCTCCATAATTTAATACCCCACCCTGCACCATGCCTCCTGCGTATGGATGTGTGACTCCCCACCCCGCATGCACGCAGGGCTTTCTAGGACCCTGGGGAGAGTGAAAATGGCCTCCCCGTCCCCTGGAGGGCCTCTGGAGGCTGGAAACAACCTGTTTTCTGACTTCTGGTGGGCCCAGTAGGTCCATTTTTCACTCTCCCCAGGCTCCAGAGGCTTTCTAGGAACCTGGGGAGGGCAAAAATGCTCAACATGCAAATCAGAAGTTTGGGAATGGACTTCCAGGTTGCCCATTGGGCTGTTTTTCTCCCTCTGGAAGTTTCAGGAGGCTTCCCTGAAACCTCCAGAGGGCAAAAAACAGCCCAATGCACAAACCAGAAGTCCATCCCAAACTTCTGGTTTGCGCGTTGGGCTGGGAAGCCTTCGGAGAGTGAAAAAATGGTCAAAAATCAAGGCTGAAAATCAGCTGGCCAGTGCACACATGTGTGCTGGAGCTACAGGGCAACATCTTGTGTGCCCTCAGAAATGGTTCTGCCATAGGTTTGCCATCACGGATATAGGGTAATAGAGAAGTATATTGAGAATCATTAGATAAAATGATGAATTGAAAGAAGCTACATATGAGGAAATAAGGAAATAAGATTAAACATGGCCCACAAAATGAGTGATTTTGAGGGAAATAAGTTGTTTTGGAAGCTGGAGAGGTAAGTTAAACAAGAAGCATCCATGAAAGCTCATGGAATTAAAAGTGTTGAAATATTACAGCGGGAATTCTGGAAACTTTTTATTAAGGAAAAATTTGAGAAAATATGTCAAATTAGAATTGAAACAAAGAGATGGAAATGAAATAACTATTATGAAACATTGTAAATGATAAGGCTGTGGGGTAGATGAGTTGGCAAGAAAATATATTTATTTAATTTTAAGAACTTCTATGGTCATAGTATTAATATTAATAGTATTAGTATTACTTACATAGTAATCTTAGGATGCTCCCAAAAACCAATGAACAATCCCCTAAATTTGTTTTTAAAAGTGTTATTTTTTCATTAATAATGTTTTAAATACAGATGTAGTTTGAACATGGCATCACCATGTGATTTATTTAATGATGTGTATAAAAACTTCACCTTGATCTAAGGTGACCAGATTTTCAGATTGGTAAAGAGGGACACCTTTGACCGGGGGGTGGTGGTGTTTGATTAAAAATTTTATACGGAGCAACAAAAATTTTCATACAACGCAAAAATAGTACTGTAATATTTGTTTATTTCAACATAACTACAATTTACAAATATAAATTGTAACTGTTGCCAAACATCAAAATTTTGATCACGTGACCATGGGAATGCTGCAATGGTCGCTAAGTGTGAAAATGGTCGCTAAGTGTGAAAAATGGTCATCAGTCACTTTTTTCAATGTCATTGTAACTTTGGTCACTATACCACCCTTCATGCCACAGTTCTTAAATGAATAACTGCAGCTGATAAGTTAGTAACATAAGTGAATCTGGTTTCCCCATTTGACTTTGTCAAAAGGTCACAAAAGGCAATTACATGACCCCAGGACACTGAAACCATCATAAATACAAATCTGTTGCCAAACATCAAAATTTTGATCGCGTGACCATGAGGATGCTGCAACGGTCGCTAAGTGTGAAAATGGTCGCTAAGTGTGAAAAATGGTCATCAGTCACTTTTTTCAATGCCATTGTAACTTTGGTCACTATACCACCTTTTTTGCCACAGTTCTTAAGTGAATAACTGCAGCTGGTATTTTGTATTTTGGATAGAATCTTTTTTTAAATAGTCTAAGACAATTTTAAAAAAAGGATCCACACAGAATAAATTGAAGTAAAACATTTCAAACTATTCCACACAGAATAAATTGAAGTAAAACTATTTAAAAAAATTCTATGCACAATATATTTCAAAGTATTGTGCATAGAATTTTTAAAAATGGTTTCACTTCAATTTTTTTTGATAGAATCTTTTTTTAAATAGTCTAAGACAATTTAAAAAAAGAATACACACAGAATAAATTGAAGTAAAACATTTCAAGCTATTCCACACAGAATAAATTGAAGTAAAATATTTTTTAAAATTCTATGCACAATATATTTCAAAGTATTGTGCATAGAATTTTTAAAAATGGTTTCACTTCAATTTATTTTGGATAAAATCTTTTTTTAAATAGTCTAAGACAATTTAAAAAAAGAATCCACACAGAATAAAACTATTTTAAAAAATCCTATGCACAATAAATAAAATATTATTTTAAAATACATTAAAAAAATAAAAGAAAAAAACCAGCTCACTTACCAGCAGGCAGGCACTCCAAGTCAATCCAGAATGATGTAGATGTTAATACAAAAAACTGAGCAAATTAAAATGGTGAAATTAGTCAGTGATATATTTTTCAAAGAAACTTTGCCGCCATTGTTCCCACACGAGCTAACCTCCAACCTCCGTGCCCCTCCCCTCCGGGAAATCCAGGAAGGAACACTCGTGACTTCTCTAGCCAAGTATTTCCTGGAGCTCTATGGTACTGGGTCATTTTTTCTTATAAAATGAGGTAAAAGGGCGCGCAGGGGGGTGTCCGTTTTCTTGCTTTAAAGTTTTAATATCTTCAATGAAAGTACTGAGACACACAGAGAGAGAGAGAGGTTAGACTGAGTGTCTTTTGTCTTGCCCCGGTTAGGATTTCTAAAGCAAATCCACTGGGCTCTCAACATGAAGCCAGAAAATCGGGACTTTTTGAAAATGCCCCGGGACATGGGACAAATTGTTATAAATCGTGACTATCCCGCCAAAATTGGGATGTCTGGTCACCTTACCTTGGTCTGATGATTGGAAGTATACTATTATTGTTCCCCTCCCTTTCAAGTATGAATGCAAAAAATACTGTAGATTAGTTTGACATGTGTACTTGGGAAGGCGTTTGATGGAACTCTGAAAATTGTGATGAAAAGGATATGACAAAAGGACAATAGGCAACACAAAGAGAAATTAATAAAGATTGTTTTTATTTTAGTCCTCCTTCAATCTATTTTATAGACATTATGATATATCATTTGTAGGTGGGTATGGAATGAAGTGGAAGCAAATGTTGTTTGTGAAGGACTAGCATGAACATTTTTATAACTATTTTGTGATTTTGCTAAAACAAGTACTAAGGCTGAACACATGTTGTTTATAACTTGTAAGAAATATGGTTTTATTTCTGCATAGTTACTCACACCATTAGATTTGACTGTATATACTGATGTGGTTTAGGCCGAGCACTCATTTGGTTAAAAAATCACGTGATCACCCAAATGGGAAGGCAATTTTTGCTCTGTGGGTAATGAGTAGCTGGTTTCAGGTAGAAAAAACAACTGTTACAAAATGCTTTGGATCCTTTCTGTGTATTTTCTCTTGCTGGTTTCTCCTGGAAATGCAGGATCAAAAGGTAGAAGATATCCAAAAAATATTTTATTGATGTTTAATCTTCACTAAGAATTAATAACATGGGCTAAGTTAAAAAAACACTGTTTATTTGTCTGGCTCTTGCTTTTATTTATGATATAAAGGGAGAAACTGTTTTGGCTGACTAGAGGGGAAGAAATCAGATTTGGGTTTAGCATTTTGGTATAAATCAAAGTTTTCTTTGAATAATGTAAATACTCAGAATGTTCATATCAATTATCTCAGAATTTGTAGGTTTTATTCATATCTTAGCATGACTTGTAGAAGTATATTTTGTGTGGGTTTTTTTTTTTTGCAAGATGAGTAAACAACAGAGAAAACCAGTCTAGCAAGTGGTTGTAGCTAAGTAGGAGTTGCAATAAAATATGGTGACATTTTGAGAACTCTTATTCAAAATTCCAGACAATCATATCTTCTTTCAAGTTATTCCATCTTATTTGGCCAAAACCAGGTGTTAATGATTACTTTTGTTTTGACACTGCCTTAGTGTTCCATAGCTGTCATGGCATCTGTGCAGACTTGACAATGCACATGTAAAGTAGAGAATTTCAGTGTATAAAAACAGAAATTGTCTGAAAAAGCATAAATATATTTTATCTGAATGTGGGATACAAAATAGGCTATTCAGGTTTGTCTGAGAAATGTCTAGGAATATTATATATTTAAAATGTGAGAAGATTCTTTCCAAATGTACTTAAAAGTAATGGATACAAATTATGCTATTAGTTTAAAATTATGTGTCAAAGAGTCTTTTATTACTACAAGCCCACTGAAATTCCTTTTTGTATACTAACCAATTTCTGCAATATTTCTATGAATAGCTATGGTTTGCAGAGATTGTTGCCTTTCTTGCATTATTAAATTGTTTCATTATCTTGCTTTGTAATTTTTAATATTTTATGTTTTATCTTTTCTGTTGGTCTTGGAAAGCAAACAATATTAACCCTCTCAGTTTAAGCTGTCAAATCCAATGAGAAAAATCAAGAAGGTATGCACATCTGTACATAGCTCCTTAAATAAGCCACATCTGACCTGACCTTGGCCAACTCTTGCCATGCAATCCTAAGGGGAAAATGTGTTTCATGGTGAATTATGCTCTGAGTCACCTTCTCCCCTTCAAATACAGATTTCTGCACAGCTCTAGTCCCTTTGCTGAAGCATGTAAGGAATCAGAGGAATTTGATACTGATATTCAAACATTGAGGAACTATAGTTCTTTCTGTCAGAATTTCTGCTCTATTATAACTCTAGAAGAAAATACTTTTAAGCATTCCCGAAATGTATCTTAAACATATAAACATTAAATTTTGAGATCTTTGGGATGCTAAGGACTACTTTCTTTATTATAGTATATAAAACATAATATTTAACGAATGCACTTTGAAAGTGATAGCTACTGCTTTTAAAGCAGTTCCATGATTCAAAGATTTTTTTTTCTTAGCAAAGCTATGCAGCAGAAGCTCTCATTCTATGATGTAGTGACAATAATAAAAAGCTAAATGAGACAAAATGAAAAATTAAAATGGGCTTGTTTATTGTGTCTGCCACCTTTCAGGAGAATAGGGAGTGGTATTCAGCAGGTGGCATTTGCAGAAAGCTACAAAACTGTGATAATGCTCAGTAGCCAAGATGTTTCTAGTGTGAAGGACTAACTGAAACTTGCATTGTGAGTGCTGAATGCCTGGAAATAATGTGGGTTTCTCCTCAGTATCAATACTGAAATACAACTGAAAAGATCCTATAATGAACTCTTCAGAGTTTTGTATTTTTAAGTAGACTTGGAATAGGAACTGGCACACACTATAACACTTAAAATCCACTAATATCAATATGGCAAGGGCATAAATAATATTCATTACTCAGATATTTTTCTTTCCAGATGAAATGGTCAGTCAAGTTCTTATTGCTGAAGAAGGGCAATCTGTTAATCTCACCTGCAAGTTCATGCATAGGATTCAAGGTTTATATCTAAAACGAACCTTTGGAAAAGTCATGGAGGTGCTTTATGTTACCCAACATGGCAAAATCAAGAAAGAAGATCCTGCATATGAAAACCGCACTGAGTATTTTGAGATGAACAACATGGCCACAATCACACTGAAGCACCTGAAAGAGAATGACAGTGATGTATACCTGTGTAGGGCAGGCATGTTCATAAACAATGAACTTGTGCAGAAGAATAGCTCTCCTATTCTTTTGGCAGTAGAAGGTAGGAATGGAGAAAAAGATCATGTTGACAATTCTCACTTACAAATCATTAACCATTTTTTTCTCAATTTGGTACTTGGATTCTAACTTCCATTAGCCATAGTTTCTTAGAATTCCATGAAATGAAAAAGTAAATGTAGAATATCTGGATACAAATTAAAGTGATTTTTTTTTTTTACAAAAAGTAATAAACTTGATAATACTGGGTTTGGGGAAAGTGATAGTTCATAAACTAAAATTCAGTTGCCCTTCCAGCATCTTCACATTTAGTTCTAGACCAATACAAAAATGTGTTTGTACAAAATCAAAGTATAATTAAAGGATATAAAAATGCACATACCAAGAAGGATGAATAACAAATAATGTGCACTTTAAAAGAAAATTGCACATTGAGGGGACAATGGTGGTAGAGGCACTGTGGCCCAGTCCTTTGCTGTTTCCAGGGCAGCCCTGCAGGCCAGATCTAAGCACCCTGCAGGCTGAATCTAGCCCCCGGATCTTGAGTTTGACATCCCTGGTGTAAAGCATTATGATAAACTATATGTCCCATTTTCTTCCCTACAGCAGCTGCAAAGAAGAATTTTGAATCTTCCTGGATGTTGTATAGTATTATCTCTGTGTTAATACTCTTTATTTTTATGCTGGGATTTTATATCATCTATCGTACCAATGTAAGTATGGCTAATATCAAGACATTATATTAACTAAGTTCCATCAACTTCCATTCTTTTCTTCCAAAAATTATGTATATCGGTCAAGAAATGTCCCAAGATAATGACAAATAAGTCCTTCCCTGCATAATTGTAGGTCATTGGATATTTGTAATACAAAAGAATTTCTAATTTAAAGGTTTGCAGGTTTTTTATTCTGGTTTTTCTATACCAATGTAAGGACTGCAGTGGATCAATATAATAATCATAATCACATAAGTGCAAACTGAAAAGAAAAGCCTTGTGATTCAGCACAACATTAATATTTGCTATAGGTACTTGTCATTGTGACCTTAAAAATGTCCAGCTATGCCCTCCTTCCTATAATGGATAATGCTGAAAACTATTCAGTCCAAGACCAGTGAAATATAAACATGTGGCATTACAAATCCATTTTACAGTTCCTACACATTGATTTTGGTTTTATACAATGATTTTACATACTTCAATTTTTTTTATTTGTTAATGTTATATTTATTTTTATATCTTGTTTATATTATGCTTCAACAGATCTGCACCAAGCACACAGAGATTTTTAGGTAACTTGGAAATGTAAAAAAGGAGTAATGCATCTTAATTATTGTCTTTTTAAACAGAACAAGAAAGGCTTCCAAAAAGGACATGCAAGGACAAAGCAAAATTTTATCTATGAAGACATGAATTATAGCCTGAGGCACAAGAAATCTGAGACTACAATAAATCCTTATGCTATATGTAATATTGAATGCTGAATAACAAAATATTGTTGTAATTCCAACAAAAATATAATTTTTCCATTATTTTTTTAAAAGCAATAAAGACATGTACACTTTGAACATCAGTTTGCATTTGAAAGTTAAGGTTCAAAAGCTCCATTCAGGTAGCCCCATTACATGTGTGAAGGGCACAAACTGAGTCAAGAATGGACCTACTTATCCCACCTCCTCTGACTTCCACACTGTCAACCCTGGCACACACATTTAGCTGAAGATCTGAAGAGAATCCAATTTGCATTCCTTTGGATGTCAAAATAGCACTCAGTGCAATTAGAGACTCTGGTTTATTAGAAGTGTTGGAATGCTTACCACAAAAATCAAGGTGTCTTGCTAGACCACATATAAGCAGGAATTGACACCATACTTCAGTTACCAAAAGTGCCAATGCTATTTTGGGTTGCATCGCTAGAAGTATAGCAATAGCAATTGCATTTAGACTTATATACTGCTTCACAGTGTTTTACGGCCAAAGGTGGTATTCAACAGGTTCTGACCAGTTCTGGAGAACCAGTAGCAGAAATTTTGAGTAGTTCAGAGAACCGGTAAATACCACCTCTGGCTGGCCTCACCCCCATCTATTCTCTGCCTCCCAAGTCCCAGCTGATCAGGAGGAAATGGGGATTTTGCAGTAACCTTCACCTGGAGTGGGGTGAGAATGGAGATTTTACAGCATCCTTCCCCTGCCATACTCACCAACCCACAACCACCCAGCCATGCCATGCCATGCCCACCAAACCATGCTCACAAAACCGGTAGTAAATTTTTTTGAATCCCACCACTGTTTATAGTCTTCTCTAAGCGGTTTTACAGAGTCAGCATATTGCCCCTAACAATTTGGGTCATCATTTTACCCACTTTGGAAGGATGGAAGGCTGAGTCAACCTAGCATCAAACCGTAGCATCAAAATCATGGAAAGTGACACTACTGCTTTATGCTGGAAGAACTAGAAAGCATGCATAGAAGAGCAAAAAAGATGGCAAAGGCTTGGAATCCAAATCTTAAATTTGAAACTTGTTTAGGTTGAAGAAGAAAAGACTATGTGGAGACACGATAGCAATTTTCATAGAGGGACCTCCCAGGAAGAGAAAAGTAGATTTACTCTCCCAAGTACCTGGGTGCGAGACAGGGGTGGGTTTCAACCGGTTCGCGGCGGTTCCCGCGAACCGGTTGGTCGGCGAACCCGGAAGTAAGTAACTTCCGGGAACGGCGAAGGGCCCGCCCGCGTTCCTTACCCAGTTTTGACGAGTTTTGCGCTTCCACGCATGCGCAGGACACATACATCCTCCAGGAGCAGCTGGAGCATCACACAGATGCTAGTACGCATGTGTGTGCTGTGCGCGTGCACGAGGATGCCGCCGGCCCCGTTCCAACCGAACCGGTTGGAATGGGGCGAGAAACCCACCCCTGGTGCGAGATAAGAACCATTGGATGGAAAAACTACAACAGAGCTCCAAACTTGAAAGAATTTCCTGATTGTGAGAACAATTAGGCAATGAAACAGCCTACCTCATGAAGTTGTGGGTGCTGCATTGCTAGAGATCTGCAAAATAAGACTGGAGAGCCATTTGTCCTGAATAGTGGTGAGGATTCCTACACTGGAGAAGAGGTTGGACTAGAAGACCTCCAAGATCCCTTCCAACCTTATAATTTTACACTTCTGGGTTCAGAGAAGTGTGCTATCATTCAACCCAAGTCAAGCCTACTTCCCCTTCACACATTCAGCTAAAAACCTGAAAAAGAACAGCACAGGAGCCTTAATCTGGGTGGCTTAAATTCTTACTAGGTTTATATATGTACTTACCTATCTTAATCTTAATATGGCTTAACTTTATAATTGTTGTGGTTAGTGCTAGTTATATAAGTATGTATTTTGAAATGATGTCATTACCGTAAATATTTGCAGTATTTTTATATGTAATATATTATTGAAAGTATTCAAAACCGAGTTTAATGAAGAGGAATACAAGTGGAAAATGTATTGCAGTTTTTAAAATATAGCATTCTTCCCATTGAGTTCCACATCCACAGTTATTGAAGATGTATCTGTAGAAAACATTATAGAAATATTAGCAAGTATTTAGAAGGGAAGATGTTGAAAATGTTTTTTATCTTGTACAATTACAATGCAGTAGAAACATTTTAAGAGATATAACTTTAATATTTCAATATGCGCAAAAAAGCCAATGTGGTGTAGTGGTAATCATGTTGGCACTGCGAAGAGCCAAATTGTCATTCATCCTCAGCCCTAGTACTTTACCTCATGATTTCAGACCAACAACTCACTAACACAAGGTGGCTGATGCGTTGGGGGGGGGGAGTAGAAAGAAGCCTATGTAGGTTGCCATGTGTTTCTGTACGTAAGGTGAATAAAAAATATAATTGCAGAATTGTCTGTTTATTCTTCTATAGTATATTCTACTTTTTTAGCTTTTAAACCAAATTTATAAGTTAAAAACATGGAGTTATTTTATTAGGGAGAAAGTCAGAGAGAGAGAGAAGACAGAGGGAGAGAGGGAGAGCAAAACATGCAATAAAGACTTCAAGATATCTTGGCTGTATATAAGCAGTACTGTTTATATTCCATCATTTGCTTTTCCTTATGTCCTTACATTAAAGATACAGACATTTGGCAAATCTGAATGTGAGTATTTCTTTCTTATTTTGGAATATGTATAATTGATTAATCCTTTAAAAGACTTACCTCTACAAATCTGCAAAATGTATTATTAAAAAATCATATATGAGAGAAAAATCAACACAAAATTGCACCTAAAAGTAAAAAACAAATCACTTTTTATTAGGGGAAAATGATAGCAAGGATAGTGTATATTTTGAGAGGTATATGCAAAAATACCATTATAAAAAAAAATAATAGTTGGATTAGATAACGGAAATACTTGAATTATGATAAACTGAAACAGGCAGCTTGGCAAAAAATGAGAAACTTAAGACATGAAATTCAGTCATCTTTAGCATGTATTTTCCTCCAGAAAAAAATGTTAGGTAGCAGGAATTTACACAGTAATTTAGTTTATGAGTGAATATGAGTCATCCATTTTATGTCTGCCATAATTGTCTGGCTATCATTTCTTTTCTGTTTTTTTTCCTACAGTGTATAGTTCAGAAATGTGACTGTATCTATTTACATTTTTTTCCTGTATTGTATGTAACATCACATCCTGGAGATAAATGTTTTGATGGATATCCTAAGGTGTTTTAAAACTTTAAGGTTCATTTGATAAAGTCTATATGCCAGTTATGATTAACAGTGTATTCCTATCCTTGTCTACATCAGAATAAACCTAAATAAGCATTTAAGTTCCAAACATTTAAGGTAAATGACCTCTTCTTAATCTAACAGACAAGTTGTTGATAAAAAAGATGGAGAATTCAGAAAGATCACCAAGAAACAAATAAATGAATAAATATTGTTTTTATTTTAGTACTCCTTTGACCTATTTTAAAAAATACTTCAAATACTTAATCCGTATGTTTGGGTGGAATAAAGTGGAAGCAAACTTTGCTTCTGAGGGACTAGTATGAAGATTTTTGTGATAGTTAATGTTTTGTTAAAAAAAGAACTAAGGCTGAATACATGTCTTTGTACCTTCTCAGAAATGTGTTTTTATTTGTGGGTTGTTAGTCATTGCTTTAGATTCGACAGTATATACGGTTATGATTTACACTCAACCAAGTTCTCATTAGATTGAAAATCACATGATCACCTAAGTGGGAAGTTAATTTTTGCTGTGATTAAAGAGTAGCTGCATTAAGGTAGAAAAAACAGCTGTTGCAAAATGCTCTGGATCCTTTCTGCATATTTTCTATTGCTGCTTTCTCCTGGAAATGCAGAACCAAAAGGTAGAAGATATCCAAAAGTTGTTTTACTGATTTTAACCTTACTGAGAATTATTGATGTAGGATAAGTTCAAAAAGATTGTTTATTTGTATGGATCTTTATTTTATTAATGATATAAAGAGAGACACTGTTTTGGCTGATTGCAGGAGAAAAAATCAGATCTGGGTTTAGCCTATTGGTATAAATTAACATTTTCTTTCTATGAATATTGAGACTGTTTATATATGATTTATTTCAAAATCCTAATGCTTTCCTTAGCATGCCTGATAGAAGGCTGCTCTCTCTCTCTCTTTTCTTGCAGGATGTATGAATAACAAAAAAAAAAATCCAGTCTAGCAACTGGATTTCATATGTTCTTTCAAGAGATTCTATTTCATCTGGCTGATAACCAGGTGTTAAGGATTATTTTTGTTTTACAGCTGTGTTGGTACCCCATCGCTCTCTCTTTCTTTCTTTTCTTGCAGGATGTGTAAATAACAAAAAAAAAAAACAGACTAGCAACTGGGTTTCATGTTTTTTTAAAGAGTTTCCATTTCATCTGGTTGATAACCAGATGTTAACAATTATTTTTGTTTTATAGCTGTGTTGGTACCCCATAGCCATCATGGCATCTGTACATTCTTGGCTATGTTCATGTACAGTAAAGTAGATAAGTTGAGTGTGTAAAAGCACAAAATGTTTGAGAAAGCATAAAGATGCATGTCTGAGTGTGGTATACAAAGTAGTATATTCAGGTTTGGTTGAGAAATGTCTGCGAATGTTACCAGAAATTAACTTTTACATATAAATTCTAAATTAGTTGTATTGTTGAAATGTGAGAACTTTCCTTTCCAAATGTATTTAAAAGTAATGGAAACAATTATGCTATTAATTTTTATGGTGTCATAAGAATTTTTTATTGCCAGAATGGCACCGAAATTCCCTTTTTGGATACTGATCAATTTCTGCCAAATTTCTACGAGTAGTTAATGTGTGGTAGAGATTGTGCCTTTCATGTATTATTAAATTGTGTCATGAACTTGCCTTGCATTTTTATTACTTCATGTTTCATCTTTGTTATTGATTTTGGAAAGCAAATAATACTAACTTTCTCAGATTAAACTGTCAAAATAGGAGGTTCCAAGGAGAAAAATTGAGATGTTATGCACACCTTATACCTGTCAGTAACTCCTTAAATAAGCCATAGCCAACTTTTGCTGTACCAATTGCAATGGGATCCAGAACCCACTACTGAAACAGAGGTACATAACAGGAATAAGGCACATAAGCCAGGCTGTGTGAAGGACTAACTGGAACTTGCATTGTGAGTGCTAAATGCCTCAAAATAATTTCGGTTTCTCCTCAGTATCAAGACTGAAATACAACTGAAAGGATCCTATAATGAGGCTTCATCTTCAGAGTTTTGTATTTTTAAATAGACTTGGAATAGGAACTTACGCACACTATAACACTTAAGATCAATATGGCAAGGGCATAAATAATATTCACCATCACCTTCACTCAGGAGATCTTTTTCTTTCCAGATAAAATGGTCAGTCAAGAATTGATGGTTCTTATTGCTGAAGAAGGGCAATCTGTCAATCTCACCTGCCAGTTTATGTATGGGATTGAAGGTCTGTACCTGAAACAAACCTATGGAAACATCCCGGTAGTGCTTTATGTTACCCATAGCAAAATCAAGACAGAAGCTCCTACATATGAAAATCGCACTGAGTATTTTGAGATGAACAACACAGCCACAATTACACTGAAGCAACTGAAGAAAAATGACAGCAATGTATATATGTGTGTGGCAAACTTGACCACAGACTCTGGGTTTAAGCAGAAGAATAGCACAGTGAATATTTTTTTGGCAATAAAAGGTAAGGGTGGACACAAAAGGTCATATGGTTAGCAGCTTGATTTTTCAATTATAAATCATGGACCATTTTTCCCAATTTGGTACTATCTAGACATCTTGAACTCCATTTAATCATGTTGTATTAAAAGTCTGAGGAATGTAAATATGGAGAGTTTGGATACAAATTAAGGTGATATCTTTTTTTTAAAAAAGTAATAAACCTAATGTCACTAGAGTTGGGGAAAGTGGCAACTTGTTCCCTTTCCCTTCTAGACTTCAGCATCTTCATATTTTGTTCTAGACTAATACAAAATGTGTTTATTCGAGTCAAGTGCCTACAAAATGAAATATAGTAGAGCATATAAAATACATTATTCTGAGATAGATGAGAAACAAATAATATACCCTGAGCAAACATGTAAATAAAATATACATATGGTATATATTTGTATATACGGTAAAAATACATATTTGAGAAAGTAGATAAATGAGAAACTTGACAATGGAATGGATTGAATTTTAAACTGGAAAAATCTAGACTCTTAAATAATTGAACTTATAGACCAGAAGATTCAATTCAGGCCTTGATTCGGTTATTCAGATAACTGCTTAATTTACCTCTTTTTTGTTTGGAAACTTTCTAATTCAGCTTGAAGCCTACACTGCAATCTTAATTTAGAAATTGATCATCTTTGAAAGTCAACATATTGATTGATTTGTTTATTTATAAAGTTGATACATTGCTTTAGTCTAATTTGACTTAAGGAGTTTACAGAATATATAAGGAAATCACTCTGCATAAACACACACACATACCAGAGGTGGGTTGCTCCCGGTTCAGCCAAACCGGTAGTGGTCATTCGGCCTGGATCACAGAACCGGCAGTGACCCAGTCTGGCCATGCCCACAAACTGGTTCACCAGTCTCTTCTGCCATTGCTGGCATGTTTCTGTGCACGCACAGAACAATTCACAGTCAATTGCGAATGCTCAAACAACACATGGTGTGCGCATGCATGAGCGAAGCACATGTGCAATGAACTGATACCAACCTCTCTCTCTCTCTCTCTCTCTCTCTCTCTCACACACACACACACACACACACACACCATACAATTGTATGCCCATGCATACGATAAAATAATATTTTAAAATAGTTAAATATAAATATCTGAGATGTTGCATATTAATAATTTAAGTTTAATAAATTGTGGGAGTTGAAGTCCACAGAACAAAAGGATGTTCAGTGATGGAGGGCTAGTGTCCATTAAAGCTTTCTTCAAGGTTCCATATGGATTGGCAAATACAAATGCCAGGTGTTTCAGTTAATATGGTTAGAGGAAATATAGGTAGCCCCCAATTTACAACAGTTCATTTAGTGACTGTTCAAAGTTATAATGGCACTGGAAAAAATGATTTATGACAGTTTTTCACACTTTCGACCATTCCAACATCCCTGAAGTCACATGATCAACATTCAGACACTTGGCAACTGACTCATATTTATGATGGCTGCAGTGTCCCAGGATCATGCAATTCCCCTTTGCGAACTTCTGACAAGCAAACTCAATGGGGAAGCCAGATTCATTTAACAACCATGCCACTAACTTAATAACTGCTGTGAATCAGATAAGAGAGAAAGGTTGTAAAATGGGGCAAAATTCACTTAACAAATGTCTCATTAAGCAACAGACATTTTGAGCTCACGTGTGATCTTCAATTGAGAACTACCTATATTATTTCTTCACATTTGGAGGCTACAAAAGCAGGTATAAAGCAGTATGGTAAACCTCATGTCCCATTTTCTTCACTATAGCACCTTCAAAGAAGAATTTTCAATCTCCCTGGATGCTGTATATCTTTATTTCTGTGTTAATGCTCTTGTTTTTTATGTTTGGATCATGTATCATCTATCATGCAAATGTACCGGTAAGTATGGCTAATTATAAGGTATTGTATTAACTAAGTTCCATCAATTTCCATTCTTTCCTTCATAAAAATTATGTAGCTCAGTCAAGAAATATCCAAAATAATTTCAAATAACTTGCATAATTGTAGTATAGCAAGGAATATTTATAACACTTTTTTTTCTAATCTAAATGTCTGGAGGTTTCTTTGTTCCAATTATTCTGTACCAATGTATAACCTTAATCAAATCAGAGCAAGCTGAAAAGAAAAGCTTTGTGATACAATACAACATTAATATTTGCTGACAGGTAGTTGTCATTGCTATCTTGAAAATGTCCAGCTATGTCCTCCTTCCTATAATAGCTGATGCAGAAATTATTCAGTTCAAGTATAATACTTAGTGAAATGAAAACCTGTAGCATTACAAGCCTATTTTACAGTTCCCGCATATTGATTTTTTATTTTACACTATGATTTACATATTGCAATTATCATTTTTTTAAAATTTGTTAAGAATTGTTGGATTTATTTTTTGTTTATGTTATATGGTTCAACAAATCTACACCAGAGGTGGGTTGCTGCTGGATCAGTCAAACTGGTAGTAGTGGCAGTAGGAGGCTCCACCCACCCACCCAGACGCTTCTGTGCATGCGCAGAAACGTTGTGCGCCAACCCCCAAACTGGTAGTGAGAAAATTGGCAATCCACCTCTGATCTACACATAGCATAAGGAACTGTTAAGTAATTTGGAAATATTAAAAAACAAATCCCTTAGGGGTAATGCCTCTTATTTGTTGTCTTTATAAATAGATCAAGAAATGCTTCCAAAAAGACAAGGCAAAGAAAAGGCAAAATTTTATCTATGAAGACATGACTTATAGCCTGAGGTGCAAGAACACAGAGACTCAAAACCATCAATATACTTTGTAATATTAAATGCTGAATAATAAAATATTGTTGAAATTCCAACAAATTCGTAATTATTTCATTATTTCAGATTCATTTTTTAAAAAAGTGATCAAAAAGTGTATACTTTAAGTACCAGTTTACATCTAACATGTGTGTAAAGAATTTAAAATTTGAACTTGAATCACACAGTTTGACAAATAATGAGAAACTTAAGACATGAAATTCAGTAAACTTTAGCATTTATTTTCTCTCAGAAAAAATGTTGGATGGCATGAATTTACACAGCTATATAGCTTATGAGTCGATTTGAGTTATCCATTTTTTGTTCGCCATTATTGTCTCTCTACCATTTCTTTTCCATTTTTCTCTACGGTATATAGTTGAGAAATGTGACTGTATCACTGGCAGGAGGTACGGAGAAATGCTATTTGTTTTGCTGATATCTTGCATTTGTGCACATCCACATACCTGGCATACTCTACTGAAGAAACTAATATTTAATTCTTAGGAATCCTATCAGCTTGGGCACATTTCTCTTTCCATTTACTTATCCACATTTCTTGAACTATCTGCAATGGCAGGTAAATATACAGATGATAATCCATGCGATAAGATGTTTCAATACACCCTGTGGTAGGATGATTGATGACTCCACTTTGAATATTGATCTTGCGGTGATGGACCAATGCTTATCAATCTTATGAGATGCCATACTTTATTTTCCAGGCAGGTGAAATGTGCTGCACAAATAGTACATGGTGTTTATACACTCATGTTCTACAAATATTACTGATGAATTGTTGGTTTTAATTCTTGTTATTATTAATTATTAATTACTGTTAGTCATCTTTCTTTGTTGGCTGTTTTAAATTGATTTTATTGTATTGTGCATCACTTTGAGTTGCTGTGATGAATGAGGTAGTTTATAAAACAAACAAACAAATAACAAAATAAAGGTCACATATAATGAGGCACGTGGAATGATTGTTGTTTTAAACAATAAAATGCAGGATCCAATTTGGGTCAGTCACCAGAACAAGAAGTTTTGAGTTTCTGAGCTTTCAGACCAGAGTTGGGTTCCTACTGGTTCAAACCAGTTTGACCGAGTAGGTAGTAACTCGGCTGGCCACACCCCCAAACTGGTTCTATTGGCAGTGCCATAGACACCGCCATCTTGTTTTTTGCTTCTGCGCATGTGCAGAAGCATTTTTTTACCCACTGTAATGCTCGCATAGCACGCATTAAGTGCATGTGTGCGCCCAAAGCATGTCCCTGAGTGAACCGGCAGTAGAAGAAGCCGGAACCCACCCCTGTTTCAGACTCATGCTGAAGTCCATCCTCACAGAACCTCTCTGCGACACAAAAAGACACAGAGAAGTTTCCTGAGGATGGAGTCCAACATGAATCTGAAAAAGATGTATTGGAAGACAAAACCTCTGGTCCCAGTAATCAACCCAGATTAGATCCTGTGGTAAAATACATCTCAACTGAAGAACTGATGCCATCTGGGTATGAGGTCAAAGAAATTTGAAGCAGGATGTCAGCATTCCAAGTATCATGTAGAATTAAATCAGAGTCCAAGGCAAAACGATCCTTAAAGTTCCAATCAGACATCTTAGCACATCTGTGTAATCCCAATTCTGGAAATTACATCAGAATCCCAAATTCATGATCTTGTCCCTACACCCACAATCCATCACATGGTCCACTCTTTTTCTTCCATGCTGGCGTCTCCACCCAGCTGCTTCTGATCAGGTGCAAAGATGCGGAATCAAAAGATGACCTTCTAGAAAAGAATGACAACAATACATTCCACAATCCTACTCCTTTCTATTCCCTCCTCCCAACTACTACACTAATGGAAAAGCATAATGAAATAAGAGAAAGTGTGGCAGGCCAAAATTCTAAAAGGAATATAATTGCAGGCCTGACACAGGATATATAATGGCATAGTCATTAGACTATAGTCATCTGATGACTATGCCATATTCCATGCTGCCCTGAAAGCAACCCGAGAATCACAGAGCTGGAAGGGACCTCAGAAAGCTTCTAGTCCAACCACTTGCTCAAGGTAGGAGCCTTACATCATCCTAGTCAAATGGTCCTGTCTATTTTTGAAAACCTCCATTGATAAGGTTCCATCAGAAAAATCAGCCATATGTAGAACCACTCTAGGAAGAGCGAGACCACTATTTTAGATTTGTAAAGGATGGAGAGTACAGAGGTGCAAGTTATTTTGACATTGAAGCATCCTGACCTTAAACCAGCTGTTCTAAGTGTTTTAGGTGTGAAAAAAATGTGGCAATGCCATTTTGAATGTTTTGACTGTTCTAAGCAGAGTGACTGTTTCTGTGGGGGTAGTGAATGCTTTCTTTTTCTTAAAAAAAACACCTTTTTGCTAATATAGCGATTCCAATTTTGCCAGTTTTGCTAATATAGCGATTACTCATGTCTTTACTGCTATTATTTTGACCAAATAGAAATAAAGGAGCAGAATTTAGGCAGGAAAGAAGCAATTAAGAACCTGACCACATAGGAAAGTTCTCAAAGTTATATGTCTGCCAGACTTCTTGGTAATTTATTGCTGACTTTAAAACAAACAAACAAAATTCCTATGCCAGAGGTGTGAAACTCAATTTCATTGAGGGCTACATCAGGGTTGTGTTTGACCTTGGGTTGGGGGGGAAGGCAGGGAGGCATGGCTGGGGTGAGCATGCCAGCTCAACATCACTTGTGTCGGGAGCCCTGTGATGGCCCAAACATTCCGTCAGCAAAAATAGGCTCCTGAGTTCCATTTTCAGCTGCAACGGCCTCCTGCAACCCTCTGTCAGTGAAAACAGAGCTCGGGAGGGCCACATGTGCAGCCCTCCTGAGCTCCATTTTTGCTGGCAGAGGCACTGTGGGCTGGTCCTTGGCTGTTTGCAGGGCAGCTCCATGGGCAGTTCTAAGTACCCCACAGGCTGGATCCGGGCCCCGGGCCTTGAGTTTGACACCCCTGCCCTATGCCATAGAGAGTCAACATCCATAAGATGGGTAGTAGAGTGCATGCATCTTATGGGATGCTGTACTTTATTTTCCTGCCAGATCAAATGTGCTGCATATATACATGGTGTTCATACACTCATGTTTACAAATGTAAAGATTTTGATTTATTAAACTTTTGTACTTTGCATCTGTATGACCTTTGTGCACATGCTTGCATTCATTCTGAGCTTTGGAACGTTTTCAAAATGAAAAAAAAAGTATAGTGGTTTGAGGTAGTTTGTCCAGTTTCAGTTCATGTGCAGTTCTTATGTTTTCAGGTCATAATATTAATATGACACATGCAATTTAGAAACTTGCGCTTGGTGAATTAATGAGATTGATTAAGTTCTCTTCGTCCTTAGTTTGTTGATAAGTACAAGAAAGGTGTATTTTAATGCTTTAAAAAAGTTTTTAAAATAATCACCAGCCAAGGATTTTGCAGATTGGCTGGTAAGCAACATTTGGCATAGACATAACTGATCTTGTGGTGCTGTGGTGAAAAACAAGAGAGGAACAGCTGTTGAAAGCTTTTCAAGTTTTGTTCTGCTGGAACCTTGTCAATGTTGTTCTGAGCTTGAGACATTTTCATTTTGTACGCAACCCAATGGAGATACAAAGAACACTTTCCTTTCTATTACTCACAATTCCAAAAGTTTGAGGCTATTCACACACACTAGGAAGAAGATAGACAAAATCATACTTGATTCAAACATTCCCAATCCCGGTGGTTGTATATTATATCTAGGATCAAGAATAATTATCTGTCTTAATGCTGGTTATTAGGAAACGTAAGTGGAAGCTTGCTGCTTGCACCCAGGTTCTGTTTGTGACTTTGCTTTGGCATCTGGCTGGTCTTAACACCCGAGTAAATGAACTTTTGGTTTGATTTAGTGGGATCTTCATGTTCTCGTGAGCTCCAAAATAGCTGTAAATTGCATGAACTGGAAACACAGATAGCAAACAAGTAAAAATCCTGAAAGGGAAGCAGGTGTTGTAGAACCTGAAAACAACAGACCTGACCAGAATAGGACTTCCTGGGTTCAGAGCCACCAAAGATGACCACAGAGCCCACTTTCTTATTTCAGTGTTTAATCAGGAAATGTGATGATGGAACCAAGTACTGTGTGGCTGAGATATTTATAAAGATATTTTTAAAATTACTATTTGGGTTGGTTTGGGCAAATAATGCATGATACCTGACCGTAGAAACATACTTCAAAAGTCTAGGCAACTGCATCTTCTCAGGCTGGAAATTGAGCATAGCAAGGATGTGGTCAACAGGTAGTTGCAAATAATGTGGTGCAAACTCAAAAACACAAATCATGTATGTTCTAAACATGCTGCCCAAAGTGATAATGGGTACTTCTTCATTGTCTGAACTTCCATATATCTGCTTGTGGATGTAAGCATATAACATAACCTTAAGAACTTTTTTTCAAAAGCAAGATGAATGTAACATAAACTGAACTGAACTGAACTAAACTAAACTAAACTAAACTAAACTAAAAACACCAAACTAAAAACAGTTAATTAAATTGACATAATAGATTACTAAGGATTCTTGGTTTAACTTTCAGTCCAGGACTGATAATTGTAGAACAAGGGTATATGGCTAATGTAGAGCAAAATTGATAAGTCAAAATTGTATTATTTAAATGCCAGAAGATCACAAATACTGTTTCAACTCCAATTGTTACCACATCATCCTTTTTTGAGAAGCCCAAAAGAAGAAAAATGATTTCTGATTAAAAAACATTTTAAGTCTAGTCAGTCTGAAAATGCTAGGCCTTCTTATGCATGATACTGAATCAAAGATACAAAGTTACACTAAAGTAGCTTTAAAAATAAATGTTATTGATAAGAAACCACCAAAATTAACTAGCATAGATTTAAAAAAAAATTAGGAATCCATGAGTATGATTGGAACACAGGAACAAAGGTAGACCAATCTAAAATTAAGATCGAGATTCAAGGAAAATATTTTTAGGGAATTGGGGAGGACCTTGAACATACCCAAAATAAAATAAAAAATATGCAATTACACTTTTGATTTTTTTAATTGAATGTGAAAGCCTAGATGCATTGGATTTCCTTTTGGTATCCTGAAATATTTCAGGCCATTTTGGAATGGGTTAAAAGTCTGTGTTTTTCTCACCAGGAAGATGCTGAAAACAAACTCTTCCATAAGAAATATCTATGTGCTTAGGTATTTAACTACTTGTTCTCTTTGGCTTTCACATCAGAGATAGAAATAATTAGGGTATTGCAAGACAGATTGATATTTTGTTTTGGCATTATAAATTTTTTGATGTTTCTTTATTTCATATAATGTAGATGGATCAAGATATAGCTTCATTTTGGTTTCAGATCATTTTCTATGTTTCTTTTTTTTCTTTCTTTCTTCCTTTCTTTCTCTTTTCTTCTTTTTCTTTATTTTTCTTCCTCTTTCTCTTTGTCTCTCTCTCTTTTCTCTCTCTCTCACTCTCCCTCCCTCCTTTCTTCCTTCCTTTCTTTCTTCTTTTCTCTTTCTCTCTAACTTTCTCTCTTTCTCTCCCTCCCCATCTCATTGGAAACCAGGCAGGGTGGGCAGGGGGAACGAGCAGGGGGCAGGCCAAGGGAAGAAGAGTTCTGGTACTGGGCTTCTGGAGAACCCAATATGCAAATGCATGCTGGATTTCTGGATCCGGTATGTGCGTACCATACCGTACTTCCTGAAACCCACCTTTGTGACCCCATGGACAATGTTCCTCCAGGCCTTCCTGTCCTCTACCATCCTCTGGAGTCCATTTAAGCTCACTGCTTCAGTGACTCCATCCAGCCACCGCATTCTCTGTCGTCCTTTTCTTCTTTTGCCCTTAATCTTTCCCAGCATTAGGCTCTTCCTAATGAGATTGAAGAGTCCTTCCTTCTCATTAGGAACCATCCAATAGGATAATTTAATCAAATTCATGGCCAATGGTAAAAGAACCCCAGGACCAGGGCCCCCAAGCACCCACTGACATTCAGTCTTGTTAGGATTGAGTCTCAATTTATTCCTCTTATCCAAATCCTTGGCTTCAACATGATAGCTATATGAAATGTATAATTGATTATTATTAGTATACTGACAATACCTGATCCCAGTCAACTGATGACCTAACCCAATGGCCCCATGCAGATGTTAAATAGGAGTGAGAGCCATGAGTTTTTTGATGTTGAAACATCTTGATGTTTTTCCTCCTACCAACTGCAACTGGTCACAGAAAAAGGAAAAGAAAGACTGTACTTCTTGCTCCCACTCCCAGCAGTTGGTTCAAATGGGTATCAGGACTGAGGGCACTAAAAAAATCCTTGAGATATCAAGGAGTGCAAGGTTGGTTGAGCCTTCTCCATCCTAACTCCACACAGGACCTCCAGAAATGTGATCGAGGGTGCCTCCACATTATGCCTAGCCCAAATCTCAATTGAAAAGATTTCCTTTCCCCCCAAAAAATGTTAGTTTAACAGAGTTGGGGATTTTGAGGAAAAAATGTAATTAGAAAATTATTATTTGCTATTAAAATAAGGTTACAAATCTTCCTGCTTCTAAACATATGTCTACAGGAAGTCCAGAACTGATAAAAAATTAATAAAAGCAAGAAAAAAGAAGGAAGACTATCTCTGTAGGGAGGAAATTTTTATTCATGTAAATGAAATAATTAAGTCAGAAAGAACAGTTTTAACAAGTGGGCTGAAGATACACATCAATTACAGAACTTCAAAATATGTAATAAATAAGATTTTGCTCCTTTATTATCAAATGTGGCATAATTAATACCAAAATAGGGGTTAATAATAAATACTGTGAAAGAGACTTTAGCCTTATAATTAACAGATAATCAACCGTTCCCTATATATTCATTTAATAGATTATTATTCTTACATCTATCTATTATTAAATGTAGCACAAATGCTTAAATCTTGGTATTAAATATATTTTTCATTCTCAAATACTTTTTAATTTGCATTAATGACTTGATTAAATTTAAACAGCATATACACCAGAGAATTCAATTTTTGTATGCAAATCCTCGGGTTTGGTTAATCCTTTATCTAAGGACTGTCACTGTGTTATATCCTGCAGCTTTCAAATGTTAGTTCATATACAACAGAGGTCCCAGAAACTACCAACTATCTCCATGGGAGTCTTTATTGCTGGTTTGGTCTCTGCTGTTAGACAATTCAGCTGAATTTACCATCATAGCACTGGAACTGGTTCTAATGTGGTTTGACATCATAACGTTCATGCTTTCTAGTCATGGATCTTGCCACAACTCTTGTTGGTTTATAGCAATAGCAATAGCAGTTAGACTTATATACCGCTTCATAGGGCTTTCAGCCCTCTCTAAGCGGTTTACAGAGTCAGCATATTGCCCCCAACAACAATCCGGGTCCTCATTTTACCCACCTCGGAAGGATGGAAGGTTGAGTCAACCCTGAGCCGGTGAGATTTGAACAGCCGAACTGCAGAACTGCAGTCAACTGAAGTAGCCTGCAGTGCTGCATTTAACCACTGCGCCACCTCGGCTCTATATCTGGCCCTGTGCCACATCTTGGCCTTTGGGTACATCTGGACCACTCCAACTCGAATCTTTTCTCCTCTGTTTGATCCTTTCTTGAACCTGTTGGTGATGTGGGAGAGAATATAAGGCACACTTCCTGCTCCTGCTGCTGCCACCTACTTCAGGCCTTCCAAGACCTTTCATTCCATCCCTTGTTGATTTTGCTAGTTTTCCCTCAGAGCCTTCTCTTTTTTTCCCACTGCTCTGCTGAGTTTTGCTGCCTTGTTCTCCAGTTAGGGTAGCTGTGGATGTGGTTGCTTTTTGCTAGTATGGCTGCTGTTGATGCTGGCTGGCTAAGGTTGCACTATGATCTCTTCTGAGGCTCTTCTCTTACCCTTGTATAGATTACTTTGCCTTCTAAAGTGGCAATTAATTTCATGTCCCTCATTCCTTTGTTGCCTTGGTGGTGGAAGATGTGGTGGCACAGTGGTTTGAATGCAACATTGCAGGCTAATTCTGCTGACTGGCCGAGTTCGATTATCACCGATTCAAGGTTGACTCAGCCTTCCATCCTTCCGAGATGGGTAAAATGAGGACCCAGGTTGTTGAGGGCAATAGGCTGATTCTGTAAACTGCTTAGAAAGGGCTGTAAAGCACTATTAAGCGATATATAAATCTATTCTATTGCCTTCTCCCAACACTGTTGTAAGCCATGTTTTCTCTATAAACAAGCTGACCACCAGGATCTGTTTGCAGAGAGAATCCACACAGGTATGATCCAATTCTATTCACACATTTATAATCTGTTTCTAAAAACAACAGAAATGGATCAAGACTCACTAGAGTTTGGCCTTGAGTCTCTTCTGAAGGGAACAAAATCCTATGGTAACTCATAGCATAAATGGGAGGTCTCAGCATCTCCTGAGTCAAAGCCTAAAGTCTCAACATCTCCTGAGGTTTCTGTGCTAGGGATCACTTTTAATTCTTGCTGATGCATCAATATTAGCTCTGGAACTCCATCTCATTCTTCCAGGATTGTAGAAACAGTAGTAGAGGTGGATATTTAGTGAGGGTTTGGCACTGGATGAGTTTAAAGGGATGACACTAGACACATTTTTCTTCTGGTTTAACAGCTGGTATTTAGGTGAGAGCCTGAGAAGGGAACAAAGAGAAGTAAATTATCTTCTATTGAAGGCACCTTAAGTGAAAATGAATTCATCTACTGCTGTGACAATCTGACACATAATTATAGTAAAAGAAAGCAAGTTTGTGGCAGTCAAAGAAGCTTGTAATAGGGCTTGAAGAAAATGTACAGGATTAGAACAGAGTAGTAGAGAGAGAACAAAGATTTATTGGACTAACAGAGAAAGTACTATTTAATAATATAGTCACCTAATTATTGTTGAAAGCCTTGAATATAATTGCATTTATATTGGCACAACTCAGTTGAGTGACTTTAGACAATAGTATAATTCATAATGGGAATCTTGTCTACAACAGGAGTTTAAAGAGAAAGTGATCAACGAATGGAAACACTAAACAACGGCAATCAAAACTATAACCTCTGCTCCTGGAAAGAAACAGTGTTCAAAGTCTTGCTGAAAACAATGATCCTTGCATCTTCAAAGATGAGGAGAAGAAAAAAAACCCAGAAAGACACATTATTGAACTGGAGACAGTATGTTGAAATATTAAAGAGTCCCCTTCAATGCAACTGTGATGGTATTTGGCAATTCACTATTATAAAGGACAGAAACAAATGAGACTGGCCAAACCAGCATACTATCTCTGAGAAATGTGGATTAGGTTGATGACAAAAGAGGCTCCAAAATTTATCAAGTTCATTGACAATTTTTTCTTCCTGCTATTCCATGTAAGAACAAATAACAGTATTGAGAAAAGCTATAGCTCTATCATCATGGCCTGTGAAGTTCTACAGAGGAAACTCAAGAAGATATGGATTCAGGTAACATTCTTATCATCTGCCGAAATATCTGGATGAGGATCTTCTGACATAAGAAGGGTTGCATCTTGCAAGATCCAGTAAAAATGTGGATGTAAACTTGATCACACAGTGGCTCAGTGGCTAAGACACTGACCTTGTCAATCAGAAAGATCGGCAGTTCAGTGGTTTGAATCCCAAAATGGAGTGAGCTCCATTTTTTATCCCAGCTTCTGCCAACTTAGCAGTTCGAAAGCATGTAAAAATGCAAGTAGAAAAATAGGAACCACCTTTGGTGGGAAGGTAACAGCATTCCGTGCGTCTTCGGCATCTAGTCATGCTGGCTACATTATTACCACGGAGATGTCTTCCAACAGTGCTGGTTCTTCGGCTTTGAAACAGAGATGAGCACCACCCCCTAGAGTCAGGAATGACTAGCTCATATGTGCAAGGGAAACCTTTCCCTTTCCCTTAAACTTGATAAAAAAAGGCTTTAAGCTAAATTCTGATCATACTGGAGAACAAAACCTGCAGTAAGGGCCTCCAATAAATACTTGAAATAAAGTAGAAGTGTCACTCTAATAAAATTCTAGTAGAATTTCATGCACCATCCAAAAAAATAAAGACACACATGCATACTTACCATGCTATTGGTGTGGGTGGGCAAGAGGAGTCACTATTGCAAAACAATGAGTAGGAGTAAAAATAATAAGAGAAAGAAATTGTAGAGCTCAGATGAGAAAGGAAATGAAGCAAAAGTTCATACCAACATCATTATCTATGGTCTTTTGACCTATTCATTCTTGCACACTGAAAGTTAGTTCTCAGAATGGAAAAAGTGGGTGATTGGTGCCTAAACAAAGGTCAGGTGGAAATTGTCCCTGTCACTCAAAAGTGGCTGATTTTATTCATCATTCTTTCTGTCAACAACTTCACCCAACTATGACTTTTACATCTTTTCATTTCTTTTCTTCCAATGTTTATTTTGTAATTTGACCCTTAATTCTGTCCATCTGAAGAAACCATCTCAAATAGGCCCCTGGACAGTCAACAGGAGTGCGGATTTACCACCAGCCTATCAAGTACTTAAAAGGTGAGGGCTGGAGAGCACAAGCAAAGTACTGCAAAGACTTAAACGCCAACCATCAACATACCCCAATCAACATCTAAAAAGCCAAGTGGCCTCAATGATTCTCTAAAAGAATGCAAATGAATATAAATTCTTCCATTCCCCACCCTCTAGTCAGAGCTGAAGAAGCTTCTTGGATGAGAAGCAAAACATCCTCAAATAAAAACAAAAAAGTCCAGTTGCCACTTGAAAAAGCACCTTTGTGACCTGGATGATTGAAAATCTCCATAGATATCTAAAAAGCTACATACAACAAGCACTATAAATGTTACATACAGAACAGCTCACCCTCTGCTACAGAGAAGTTTCCTGAAGATGGGCTCCAGTACGAGTCTGAAAACTCGGAATACAAAACCTCTGGTCCCGGTGCAGATTAAATCCTGCAACATCTCAAATATGCTGGTCACTTGCTTTCAATTCAGTACACATTCATTTAGCACCCATTCATTTGGACTGTGTTTCTTCTTGTTCTACCACAAACATTTTTAAGTGTCCAGTTCTCCTGAATTCTACTTATTTTTTCTGTTTCTGCTCATATAGCAAATTGGAAACAAAAGAGGGCAGAATCATGCTTTTAGATACAACCATTTTACTTCTTTTGACAAATGTTCACTTTTCATAACAGTTTGTATTTTGGGATGTATAAGATTTATCAATCTGTTCTCCTCTGGAACATGGTACACCTTTTTCTGAAGTATGTTGTGAATACTTTGAACCATTTCCAGTTCAGCAATTTTTCTTCTTTACTGGACTTTACTAGGAATCAAGAAGTCAAATTTCTTGGCCCATTCATCATTTGCAAAAAATCTACTCAAGTGCATAGTTCCATATATTTGCTCTAGGTTTTTGTCATTTACTGCAAAATAGAATAGAATAACAGAGTTGAAGGGACCTTGGAGATCTTCAAGTCCAACCCTCTGCTTAGGCAGGAAACCTACACCACTTCAGACAAATGGTTATCCAACATCTTCGTAAAAACTTCCAGTGTTGGAGCATTCACAATTTCTGGAGGCAAGCTGTTCCACTGATTAATCGTTCTCACTGTCAGCAAATGTCTCCTTAGTTCTAAGTTGCTTCTCTCCTTGATTAGTTTCCACCCATTGCTTCTTGTCCTACCCTCAGGTGTTTTGGAGAATAGCTTGACTCCCTCTTCTTTGTGGCAGCTCCTGAATATATAGCTTGTAATATTTCACATCTTTCACCCTGTCAAATAAAACTACTGTGGTGTTTGACACATTAATGTTGAGATTTATACTCTTTTTTACTTCCTGAAATCTATCTAATGTTCAGTGCAAAACATTTATGTTCTTATCCTTTATTATATTGTCAGCTTATGGAAGTACCTGCACTTTTATGTTCCCAATCAAAACATCTATATCACCACAAACATTCTTTATAGGCTTGTTCAGAAATATATTGGGACAATCCAATCCTTGTATAGCTCCCTTCTCAGTGTTGACCTATTGATTAAATCCTCCATTTATTCTCCTAAATAGTGTGCAAATTATTTCTGTTACACAGCACTCTTGTTGGATTCAACAGCACTTGGAAAATGCTAACGGTATTTTTCTTTATTTCTTCTCTAAAAATTGTATTGTTTTTATCTCCTTAAAATTTTCTTTAATAGAAAAATACATTAAAAAGGGAAATACTATAAATAGTTTATGTAGCCAAATCAGAGATTGGAAGGAAAAACACATTAATATAAAACACAAATATATAAAAACAATTTCAAGAATCAAAATAGCATATCAAGAAATAATCAAGATTCAAGGCAAGACTTATGAAGAAAGGCCAGAATCTTTAATAATAGTATATTAATAGTATAATAATAACAACAACAACAACAACTCCGCCATTGCTGGTCCCAAGCCTGGATGAGAAAAGAAGAGGGTTGCCAACCTGACCCCCATAAAAAACTCGCCAACCCATATAATATATTGAAAAAAATGAATAAAATTTCCATACGGCATTGGTTGTTGCACAGGTTAACAAGGGCCGCGGCGGATGTTGAGGTCCCTGGACATCTGTTGACAAGTGGGCTACAAGTGGACCAGCCAACAAAATGACAAAAAATATAGTGCAGATGAAAACCGTGCCATAATGGCCTGTTACTACAAAAAGAAGTTATTTAAAGCAAATGTATGAATTATGGAAACAACAATATCCAGATTCAAATGTTAGTGAACAATGACTAGCAGATCAAAGGCGATTTATTATACGGAATAAAGTGTTTAGTGCAGTTGAACTTGAGGAAATTCAGGCAAATTGCAAAACTAAAGGCAAATTGCAAAACTAAAAAAACAACATCACAAGCGGAAATAACTGATATTCAAGACACAACTAAAGACATTGTAGTAGAACTCCCAGAAGAAGCTGTTGCGGAGGAAATAAGAACACTACCACTAGAACCAGTTATCACAGAACCAACTGGTGAACTAACTCAAAAACAAAAAGAATTGAAGGATAAGATTATGGAGCGTTTTCTGCTTAATGAGGAAAGGCAACGTTTACCATCATTAATGTTATAGCCTAGTAAGTCCTCGGACTTACGAATGACAGCTCGGCAGCAGCCAGGCACGCCTTATCCAATCAGGCGTGTCTGCGAGTTGCTGGGCTGTCATATGCGCAGCTATTGGTTCATCCGTCTGACAGCTCCATATAAAAAGCTGTCAGACGGAGGAAGGGTGCCAGTCTACCTCTGTATTCGTTCTTGCCTGTAATAAAGCAGTTTGACTTACGGTTACCTCAGACACCTCTGATTGATTCTTCCGCCGATCTAACACTGGCGACGAAGGTAGGCTCTAACAATTAAAAACTGTGTCTAAGAAAATTTTGGCCCCTACCCTATCATGAAAATGGTTAATGCAGTGTTTTCAACAATTGAATCGGGATCCATCTTGGAAACGAACCAGTTAATGTAAAGTGCAGCTGTAATAGTCACCAATGAAGTAGGCAGTAAAATCAAAGTACCTAGTCACACAACGGAAAAAGCATCAAAGCCAAAGTGGAAAATCTGATTAGAACAAAAAAACAAAAAAATTAAGGGCAGATGCTAGCAACTTAAAGAACATGAATGAGCAACGGCTCAAAACCAGCAAAATCATAGATCAGCTAATCAGAAGATATAGATTGGATTCAACAAACATCAGTCAAGCTGTAGAGATTGTAAAACAGCAGATAACAGCAACAGCTAAAAAAATTGAAAGATATGAGGCACGAATCATCCAATATAAACAAAATCAGCAATTTCGATCAGACCAACATAACTTTGAGAAAAGCATTGGCAATAAACAACTACAAATATTAGAAATAACAACTGAGATGGTCAAAAATCGAGTAAAAAAAGTAAAGAATTGGACATCACCTGGAAAGGACCAATTACATGGTTTCTGGCTCAAATATCTGACAAGTTTACATGCAATATTGGCCAGGAAATTGAATGAAATTTTACAAAATTTCCAAATTGATGAATGGTTGACAACTGGAAAAACATACTTGATTCAGAAAGATACAACTAAAGGAACAATACCTAAAAACTACAGACCAATAACATGCTTGCCAACAACCTTCAAATTACTCATAGGCATTATTGCAGATAACATTATGGATTATTTGGAAACAAACAACATCTTGCCAGTAGAGCAAAAAGGCAACAAAAGAAGGAGCAGGGGCACAAAAGATCAGCTCCTAATTGATAGAATGGTATTAGAAAATTGTAAGAACAGAAAAACGAACTTGAATATGGTCTGGATTGATTACAAAAAGGCATTTGACTCATTGCCACATAGTTGGATCATAAAATGCTTAGAAACAACTGGCATTAGCAAAAATATTACATCCTTTACTGAAAAAGCGATGAAACAATGGAGAACTGAGTTGGCAGTAGGGAATGAGAACTACGGAATGGTGAATATCAAGCGAGGAATTTTCCAGGGTGATTCACTTTCACCTCTTCTCTTCATCATCGTGATGATCCCACTATCAGTAATCTTAAAAAAATGAAATTAGGCTACCAAACAGCCAAAGAAGCTGAAAAAAAATCGCATTTATTATATATGGATGATTTGAAACTCTATGGAAAGTCAGAAATAGAAATCCAATCACTGGCAAACACAGTCCAAGTATGCAACACCGATATTTCAATGCAGTTTGGCATGGAAAAATGTGCCACTGTATCCATAAAAAGGGGCAAAATCACTACATGTGAGGGAATTGAAATGCCCAATGGCCAACTAATTAAATGCAATGAAAATGAAGCCTACAAATACTTAGGCATTCTAGAGTTGGATAACATCAAGCATGGAGAAGTAAAAACGATTGTCAGGGGAGAGTACACCAACAGAGTTAGGAAAATTTTGAAATCTAAATTGAATGGTGGAAATACAATCAAGGCCATAAATACGTGGGCAATACCAGTTATAAGATACACAGCTGGTATAGTTAACTGGACACAAGGTGATTTGGACATTTTGGACCAAAAAACCAGGAAACTAATGACAATGCACTACAGTTTACATCCACGTGGTGATACTGATAGACTATACCTGCTCTGAAAATCAGGTGGCAGAGGATTATTACAAGTGAAACAAATAGTTGAAGAAGAAAAACATGCACTGGCTGATTATTTAAAAGAAAGTCAAGAACATCTATTAATCGAAGTAAAGAACAAAAATCTACTGAAGGCCCAACAGACGAAACAAGAAGACCGAAAAGATGTGATAAAATCAAGAATGGAGAGTTGGCAGAACAAAGCACTGCATGGCCAATTTCTGGAAAAAATAAAAGATAAAGTGGACAGTGAAAAAACTTGGTTATGGTTAACAGCAGGTACATTAAAGAAAGAAACAGAGTCACTAATCCTGGCTGTGCAAGAACAAGCTATCCACACAAATGCCATTAAGGCCAAAATCAAAAAATCCGCTGATGATGCCAAATGCATACTTTGCAAAGAAGTTGATGAAACTGTTGATCACATACTCAGCTGCTGTAAAAAAATTGTGCAGACTGATTATAAATTGCGGCACAATTCAGTAGCACAAATGATCCACTGGAATTTGTGCAAAAATTATAATATTAAAACAACAACTAACTGGTGGGAACATAAGCCTGAAAAAGTCACCAAAAATCAGATGGTCAAGATTTTATGGGATTTTCTTATACAAATGGACAAAATACTGGCACATAATACACCAGACATCACACTGGTTGAGAAAAAGAAGGTTACAATCATAGACATCGCAATACCAGTTGATAGCAGGATCAATGAGAAGGAACAAAAAAAAAATCACAAAATATTAGGACTTAAAATTGAAATTCAACGATTATCGCACAAACCAGCAGTGGTAATACCAGTGGTAATTGGCACACTGGGTGCTATTCCAAAAGCACTGGAATTACATTTAAAACAGTTAAAAATTGACAAAAGCACTATCAGTCGAATGCAAAAAGCCACACTGCTTGGATCTGCACGCATATTACGAAAATACATTACGACGTCCTAAGCCCCTGGGTGGGGCCCGACTAGTAATCAATGCCAAATACGCCGAAACAACTGGCCGCTGTGATACAATTCTTTTGTTGCGATAATAATAATAATAATAATAATAATAATAATAATAATAATAATAATTATAATATATTTTCTATATTAGAAATAGCACTTAGACTTATATACCACTTCACATGCTTTACAGCCCTCTCTAAGTGGGTACAGAGTCAGCATATTGCCCCCAACAATCTAGGTCCTCATTTTACCCACCTCAGAGGACTGGAAGGCTGAGTCAACCTCAGACTTTCTTTAAAGAGAAAGAGAGACGTTTCTTTAAAGAAATCTAAAAAGCAAGCATAATCAGGACTGAAATTGACTAAAAATGTTATATAAAGTTTGTTATTTCCATTACTTTAGGCTTTTGTTATGCAATCTAGACTTCAGTCTCTGTGGAAATTTATTACTACACTAATGTAAGAAAAGACTGATGAAAAAGGTATATTTAATCTATAAAAAAATTAAATAGTCAACAACTACTTCAACATTATTGGTTTTTGGAAGAAGGCTCTATACCGGAGCATCTAGATGGTTCTTTTTTGGACCCAAGCCATCCCGAAGAGACAGTGAAAGGTAGGGGGAGACCCAGTGGTTCCAGAGACATTCGCAAAGTCTTTGGGGATCCAGGAAAACCCTCTTTGCCAGTGACTTCCGGATTAGCCACAAGTCTATTGAAACTGCAAACAGCCCTAAAGAAAGAGAAAGTGTTTGCAGGTGGTAAGAACATTTTATTGTTTAGAGAAAAATGGACTGCCTAAAAATTCAAACTAATTTAAATTAAAGAATAGAAGAATCTAGTGGTGATTTTGATCTTTTTAATGGTTTTGGACGGTGGTTATCTTACTTTTAAAATGTTATTCACATGGATAATGGATAGATTACTCCAACATCTCTTCTGATTTTCTGCAAGCGGGCTGTAAACCAATTCACTATAATTTGGCTGTTTACATCTTGACACTTTTATTGCTTGGTTGTTTTGGCTTAAGATCTGATAATATTTTTACAGCTTTCAGTCTGCTTTTACTTGCAAATACTTCAGAGCTCTTAAGAAAGAATACTAACTGCATATAAACATGGCATCTATTCAAGCATCTTTTCAAGTGATTCTTTCAGCCCTACAGACGCTGTCTGATACAGAAGACAGAATTCAGAGAAAATTGGATTATTTGGTGTTTTTGGCAACAAAGTATGAGGAAAAAACTGAGGATGTTTTTCAAATACAAAATAAGAATGACGGAGATAAAGGATCTGAACTTGTTGATATTCGTGACAATTGGTTTACTTCTGAGGGAGGAAAGAATGGAATGTTTGAAGAGGAGTTAAATGGAGAAAAAATCTACTTCAAAAGACAGGGCGCAGGAGGAGAAGGAAACATCAAAGAATTTATAGTTTATGAAATACTATTTGCAAAACATTTGATACCACTGCTGAGCATTAAAGACAAGCTGATAAAGGAAATAAAAAGAGGGTGTCAACATTATATGAGAGGCACTACAGACAAGAAGGTGCAAATATTTCTTCATATGGACTTCTTTATAAAGATGTTTGGAGAATTGGACCCACAAATGGCAGCAGATATAAGATTGCTCTGTTATTGGGGAGATACAGGTTGATAGATGGAAGAGTATAATTCAAAATTAGCTAAACTTAGTTAAATCTATTTGTAATAGATATAGTTAAATAAAAATTGATAATGATAGTAATGTATACAATGTTGAGTTTATATGATAAGTAATAATTGGATATGAGAAGGGAAGGTTAGAAATATCTTTGTACTATATATAAAGATTATTAATAACAACAATTATTATTATAAAAAATAAAATAAAACTATATACAGTTAAATCTTAACTAATAGGGGAAAATGCTATGATATAGGATATAATTAAATAAAGAAAGGAGAATGATAATAAATTATATACATGGAGGATTAGAAATTTTTGGTATTAAATACTATGGATGTTTAGCTAAAAAAGGATATGAGGACTTAATGTTAATGGAGGATTTTATAAATAAGTAAATGAAATGCCAGTATGTGGTTATGGATTGAATCTTGGTATATTTAAGGATGAAGGATGTTTAAATAACTGTAGTCAACTAAAAGTGGAGGTATGATGATGTTAATATAGTAAATATTTGAGTTAAGACATTCGAATTAATATGAATTAATGGAAGAAATGCACAAAAGCTTTTTGTAACCAGCTGATATACTTTTTTATAACATATGTTGTTGTGTTTTTGTGTGTGTGTTTTTTTATTGTTGTGTGTATCAAATATATAAGTATATATACAATAGAGAGATACAAAGTGGGGAAAAATATAGTTAGGATAGATTAGCAAAGGTAAGGGAATAAGAAATGATACTAAATTATATCTGGGTTGGCGGAAGTACCATCCCAAGGAAACATAAACTGAGATTTAAAATAGACACACCAACAACAATAGAAAAAGAAAGGGAGAGAGGAGGAAAGAATGAAAGTAAGATGGGGGAAAGAAGAAAGAGGTAAGGAGAGGAAGATGGAAAGGAGAGAAAGAGGAGGAGAGAGGGTAGAAAGGGGAAGAGGAAGAGCAGGAGTAGGAGAAAGGTACGGGAAGAAGGAAGGGGAAGGAGAGGAGGAAGGAGGAAAATAGAGAAGGGAGGGAGGGAGAAAGGAAAGGGAAAGGAAAGGAAGATGGAAGGGAGAGAAAAGGAAGGAGAGAGGGTAGGAAGGGAAAGAGGAAGAGTAGGAGCAAAGGAGAGGTAAGGGAAGAAGGAAGGGGAAGGAGAGGAGGAAGGAAGAAAGTAGAGAAGGGTGAAAAGAAAGAGGTAAGGAGAGGAGGATGGAAAGGAGAGAAAGAGGAGGAGAGAGGGTAGGAAGGGGAAGAGGAAGAGCAGGAGTAGGAGAAAGGTACAGGAAGAAGGAAGGGAAAGGAGAGGAGGAAGGAAGAAAGTAGAGAAGGGGGAGGGAGAAAAGAAAGGGAAAATAAGGTGGTGTTATAACAGGAGGAAGGGATGGTAAACAAAGCAACCCAAACTGTATATTATAACCTATTAAATGAAATAATAAATGTATAAGAATGATAAATGTTAAAACACTTGCAACCAAACGACATGCTGTATGTGATGGTGGGGTTTTGTGTGTGTGTGTGTGTGTGTGTGTTTATTTCTGTTTTTTTTATTGTTGTGGATATGTGTTGTCTATGTAACAAAAATAAAAAAAATTAAATAAAAAAATTAAATAAAAAAAAAGATGGAAAAAAACATTATTGGTTTTTTCCCCCTTAAATTTGTCTAGGAGGTTTAGAAAATGGCTAAAATCTGCATCACAGGTGCATTTTCAAAAGGCAACTGGACTTTGTTTTTTATTCCTTGAAGATGTTTCACTTCTTATCCAAGAAGCTTCTGCAATTCTGACTGGTCTTTTAGTCAGAACTAAAAATGCTTTTTGGATGAGAAACCAAATCTCTTCAATGAAAAAAACAAAAAAAACAAAGCAAAATCCAGTTGCCTTTTGAAAAAACACCTTTGGGAAAGCCATGACCTGGATGACTGAGAATCTCCATATGCATTTTGCTCAAATTTGCAGTTTTGTTGCTTGAAAGAACTAAGGAATTTTACCACTGTGCACATTAAATGGTATGAACATTGCCATCAGTTCCTTTATCTGCAAAACACTATGCATTATAGTTCTTTGTCACAATATTCTCAGGACCTCATCAAAAAAATTGACCAGAGAAGGAATAAGATGGCTGCAAAAAGAGGTATTTGTCTTTCTGTTTGTGCGTGTGTGTATTTGTTTGTTGTTGTGCGTATGTGCGCACAGTATATAGAAAAAAGAGGATTGGATCAATGCTCCTGTGTGAATGTGGGAGAAGGACAACCCATTGATCATAAAATGAGTTTTCCCACTGGCCTCAAAGTTAAAAACACCTCTCCAAATATCCCCTTGGGCTGAGAGGAGACAAGAAATATAGTTACCATCCTGAAATCAATATTTCCTTATGTTAGTGTAGTTTAATAGCTCTTCTGTCTTAAGCTGCTCAAGGAAAGGGCTAGTAAAGGTCATCTGCTTGTAGACCTCTCAGCCTGCCAGCCACTGCTTAATCAACTGCAAGCATGGATTATTGCTTCATATTTTTATTCAGCTCCAGCATTGTCCCTCTCATTTACACCTCCTACAGTTCAGCCAGCAGCGTTTATTGTTCTTCTGCTAAGGAACTTTAACCCTTACTGACCATTAGTGGTAATTTCCAAACTTGTTGAAAAGGAATTGTTGCCATGTCTTGCCAAATAAAATAATCATTTAATGGTCAGATGAGTCCAAAGTGCATGTGAAGCAATGAGTTTGCTACTTTGGATGATTTACTGTCTTAGTTTCATCTCTCTCCAAGCAGCCTCTGATGAGTCATTCTAAGAAGATTTGCCATAAAAAAATAATAACAATTGCATGTGTGGGTCATTCATTCAGTCTCTCTCCTTGCAAGTTTCATTTCCTATTCTTGGAGGAGATATCCTCAGAACAGGCATCCTTTCGGGATGCACAAAAACCTTGCAACCAATCGACACACTGTATGTAATTGAAGATGGGTTTATGTTTTATGTTTTGTTTGTCTATGTCTAAAAATAAAAACTTTTTTATAAAAGGAGAACAGGCATCCTTTCTGAAATAGATGTGGAAGCTCCTATGCCAGCTCATAATTTTGACATGTTTTAAAAATCATCCCTGCTAGGAATGGGAGGGTGGCAGGGAGGTGAGGTTACCTGGCTCAATTATTTTCTGCAACTCCCTTTTCTTTTTCAGAAGAAGGAGTTTAAGCACTGGCCACATGCAAGCAAGCCCTGTCCTTTAAGAATGTCATTTTAAAAATACAATTGGAATAAAATGGTGGAACTCAAAAATGACAGGAGAGGAAAGGATTTCCTTCAGAGCAGATTACTTGTTTCCTTAAGAGAGATAGAATGGACAATTAAAACCAACAATCCAGTCATTGTTGTATCAAAATAACAATAATGAAGACAAGATTTATATCCCTTCAAAGATGACTGATTGATTCTATAAGGCTCTCCTTAAGTGGAAAGGCAGTCTTTGTAAAATCAAGGGTGGACAGAGTGAGCCAGTGATGGGATTCAGCCAGTTCGCATCTATTCGGGAGAACCGGTTGTTAACTTTCTAAGTAGTATTACAGCTAACGCAAAGCGCCCATCGATGTGAGTGACATTGACTTGGCCACACCCACCCAGTCACATGACCACCAAGCTTCGCCTGCCTAGTTGGTCATTAGGGCAGAGAACCAGTTGTTAAATTATTTGAATCCCACCACTGGAGTGAGCCCTATTGCAACGTTGATCTTTGATTCCATATTCCAGTTGTTCTATAAATTTGACTTATTTAGAATGGCTTTTCTAATGGATTTTAATAATATTGTGAAGGCAGAGTGCTGACATTCACTGATATGGTTTTAGAAAGGGCTCTTGGGCAATTGATATGCTTACCTTGGCTCCCTTAAATTCAAAGATGGAAACCATTGTTGCACATGTTTTTGTAAAAAGGTTGTTGACATTTCATTGACAAATTCAGCAAGTTTACATTTTCCTAAACTCCAAGCACTCTGAGTGATGAGAAAAGGTCCACTTGTCTGTGTATGAGATGTGTATAAGTGTCAAAGACTGTTCAGTGCAGAAAATAAAATAAAAGGTTATCGTTTCTCCTATTGCAGAAAAGCAGCAAATGGTTGGCCATCTGTACCCCATGAGATTTCTTGGGTCATAAAGAAATGTACAAGTTTGGAGCTGAGGAATGGCTTGTCTGAAAGTTTACAAATATCAGCTTTAGAGTTAGAAGAAATTTATTTCCCCTCTAGATGGCAGCTAGATTAATTTGTATACCTGACAGCTGAAAATATATTAAATGATGTATAGTTTTCATATTAGAATATCCTAAATTAGTTTTAACACAGATTTCTTTTATGCCAGTAACCTCGTTGTCTCTGGCACTGACTTCTAGATTTATGACTTTGTGCACTGACTGATGAACTACACTGATATTCCTTGGAGTTTGAGAATTCACATTCCAGTTATTTTATTGTGGGGGGGGGGGGGAGAGATTGCAACACTTAGTGTTGAACATGAGAGGGCAATGTTTCCCTAGGAATTGTCGTACTAAAAATGATTGCACTTTACTCAGGAATTGGTAACAAAACAGTAATCTTTAGGTAAGGAGTAGATACACAACTGTCATTGTGATGCAGATCAATAAAAGAAGAGTGATATTATAAAGTGAGTAGTCCTAGATTTCACTGCTAGCATAACGTTGTTTCTTCCATTAAGCACTCATGGTCTTTGGATTTATTTCAAAATATACAGGTTAAACATAGGTATAATATCCTCCAATACATAGAGAATGCTTACACATTCCATATTACCTCCATCTAGAAATGAGCTTTCCCATATACTTACCCAGATTAGGATTTGTTTTCTATTTCTATCACTCATAATTCTAATCAATGCTTTGCTTCATAGACATCTACCATAGGATTTAAAACTTGACTCAAGCATACTGATACACCAGAAAATGGTATATTAGATTTTAGCTTTTCATGTGGCTTGAACACCAATTCTGGAGTTTGTAAACCATTTTTCAAGCATCAGTTCAATATAGTTACAATGAGGAGATTGGAGGAGTGGGAGCATCACTTGCATTGATGTGATGACATTCAAATAATAACATCTGTCATCATGAAAATGACATGATTATAAAGTCAAAGCTTGATATCAAGTCAAACAGTAATAACCTCCTGTTGCAGTTGGAGATCCTCCTGCTCAAGGATTTCTACTTTAAGATTTAGCATTATTGTTAGATATAAATTTATTCAATGGCTGAGAAATATTTGCAACTATACAGACTCTTCCCGTTGCTACTACACCACCACCATCTCCATTAAGGCCAGTGTATGAAATTACCGTACCTCAATGCACCAATAAGTTTCAGTTTTTTTAACAAAGAAGGTTCTTGTGGTAAAATTTGCATTGGCTTTGCATATGCTTATTGATCCTATTCCCAACATGATTCCTGGCTCTATGAATAAAAGGGATTTCTTTGTATTACAATAAAAGGGGACGAAGATATCAAAATACTGTACTGCATGAAGATGACTAAAATGCTAGCACCTAATGAAGAAGAAGCAGTATTTTTCCTTAGTCTTCTGCAAGAAGAGAATATGTACTCCATCAGAAGCATGAATAAGCAAGATTGAACTTGAAATTGATATGGCCCAATTAGAGAAGAAGTGTCAGTTTTTTCCAAATTCCTGTTAAATTGAAGAGCATGGCATTGTGACAATTTATCACATTTGGTGATGGCATCATTGCCCAAATGGTGTAAAATATGTTTTTTGTATTATTTTAAGTCATTTAGAAACTATCATTACACAAATAATGAACAATGAGATGGAAAAGGAACATTGGTGCAAGGAAATGGCTCATTGTATATGAAGCCCATTTGTCAAGGTTTGATAAGCCAAGATTTTAATGTATCCATTTTGAACAATTTTTAAGTGCCAAATGATCTATCTGTCCTTTGAGGTAGATCAGCTTAAGAAACCGATTTAGATTATAGTAATCTCACAATCTCCCAGTGGATTGGACTATAATTTATACAACAAGGCACCTAGAACAAATTCAATATCTTTAAATCTTCTAAGTAGAAGATTTTGGGTAGAATGCAAATGAAAATTGTGAACTACAGTACAGGTTTGCACAATTACAAGTGTTTGTTAACTCTCTTCAAAGCCCATGGTTAAAATTAAGGAATTAATCATATCATTTCTTCTCTAAAAAGTCACCCATCCTCTTGATTTTTAGTTTCTCATTTAATCCTCTTCATTTTTAATCATTTGTATTACCTTTTTATAATATTTTTATTATAAGTAACTCAGAGTCACTGTAACTGAGATGAGCACCATATAAATTTAATTTACTGGAGAAAGCAATTATTTTGGGAAAAGTTAGCGGTAAAAGGAAATCTGGCTGACAAAGAACATAATGGCTGGACACCATCAAATCTGACACCAGCCAAAGCATAGGAAAAGTCAAGGAAGCAGTGCAAGATCAGAAGACATGGAGAAACCTGACCCATAGAATTGTCAAGAATTGGACACAAATGAATGGATATCATCATCATCATCATCATCATCATCATCATCATCATCATCATCATCATCGCATTCATCATCACCACCACCACCACAATTTTAATTAATAAATAAATAGAGCATTCTAAAAACCTTGCCCTACATGTATGATCAGTACTTCTATGAAAATTGCATGCTAAATAATTATGGAGCAACATCCAGTACATGTTTTAAATCACAGATTTATTATGTTTTAATTTTTGTAGTCATGAGGTGGCAAGTGAAGGCTGTTTGGGGGTGCCTGGTATTTGTCGCTTATTATTTGGCATAATCATAAAAAGATCTTTTTTGGATCAGGCAAAAATCTCCTGTCTTCCTAAGACCAGCCACATGCCTCGGGGAAACTCACAAGAGGGTCTTTCTGCTTATGTGGAAGATTTGTTCCAACCAATAGTGCCTCCATTCCAAACTGTTTTATTACTGTAACCTGCAAGCTCAATATTGCCTATTTTGTGTGTCCATTTATTCGGCATTTGCCCCTGTAATGCAATGCCAAAAAGACTCAAGGAATGCAAGGGGTGGAGGCCCAGAGAAGGCAGGCATACATTCCCCCTTCCTATTAAATCTTTATACACCTACCTCTCCCGCTGTGATTAAAGAAAAGTCAGAGCTGTCTAAACATCTCTTAAATCATGCCAAGAGTGGGAGGTGATTTATGCTGAGCTGAGCGCTTTCATTAAATTCCACCCAATTCCCCTGTTGCTGCAGGTGAATTGCTAGTTCTGTATCTTCCCGGTGTACCCATCAACGCGGCAAGCCTGGCACCGCCTGCATTCTCTCCATCTGCAGAATGTATGCACTGCCCTCAGATTATTCTTTTCATCTACACTATCCTGAGAAATCAACCTAACTGCACCGTAGCTGAGTGCTGGTGAACTATCTGAACATATCTCATTCAAAGGAATAGCAATTTCTTCAAAGGCCTCATTACAGAGGCATCTGGGATTAAGGGAATAGAAGAGAAATACCTTACTTAGGTCTTCCTGCTCTTGGGCATTCACAAGAAATTCTCTGCTTGGAGAAACCTGAAACAGAACTAAGAGAGCCAGTCAAATGTTTGTCTAAGGAGACTCAAGCCCACCCTTAGTCAGGGAAATTCAGTAAAGGACTTTGGGCCAGTCACTCTCTTTCAGACCAGCCTACCTTAGAAAGTTACTACTGGTATAAAGGGGTTTTGCTGGGATAGAAATCCATCAATCAGAATAGAGCTGGAAGGGACCTTGGATGTCTTGTAGTCCTATCTCTTGCTCAAATACGGCACTCTATACAATTTTAGACAAGTGGATGTCCAATCTCATCTTAAAATCATCCAGTGATGAAGCACACACAATGTTTGTAAATAAATAAAATAAATAATTATAGCAGTTGTTGTTTTAAGATATAATACCTAAACTGATACACCTAAACAAATTCCAACTTGCATTTCTAAATGTAAGCCTTTTCTAGGGAAAATAATTTCTTTTTTTTTTAAAAAAAAGATATAAATACAGAAGGAGTCCTGTTCCTTGGTTTCAAAAACTGAGCATCTGCAGCTCAATTCTTTAGGCCAAATTTTGTGATAAGTCTGACCATCACAATTTGTTTACTTTTGTACTTATCCTATGAATTGATGTGATAGACACAGATATTATTATTTAAATTTACTAGCCACCCAGCTCTAGTGGATTCTTTGGCCATTATGTATCAACCTAATTACAAATAGCACTTTCTAGTTAACCCTGTTCTATCCCATTTTGAACAGCAAAACTCTGAAAGAATCAAAGTTGAATATAAACTTATTTATTTGCTTACTTTATATATTGTGGGGGAAAATGCATGTTACATCTGTCTAGATTGATAGATTTTTTTCCTTCTGTTTTTTCCACAATGTACATTCACTCCAATGATCAAAAGGATGTAGTAGAAATTCCCTGCTGCTCTGTGTGTAGCCATGAGTAGAAGGCTGTTCTGCAAGCTCCTCTTGAAACTCATCCAAATAGGATATTTTTCTGTTAGATGTTGTCCATTGAGGCAGAACTCTAGCATCTCCATGCCATGGAGCACCTGCAACAGAACATGAAAAGACTGACCTGGGAGTCACCTGGGGATAGTTGCAAAATGAGGGGAGATTTATTTGAGCTGGAGACATCAAACTTTTGTTTATTTAATTAGCATATGCAATTAATCCTCCAAGGAAAGATTGAAGGCAAACAAGATACAGGCAGAAGAAGAACACCATGGCTTCAAAATCTAAGGGACTGGATTGGACAAAACTCAGCAGCACTTTTTCATGTGGCTGTTGATAAAAATAGGATCGCCAACATGAACGCCAACGTCCGAGGATGGGTACGGCACAAGAAGAAGAAGTGTATGGCAGCTACAGAGGCCATGCAGTCACTGATATACAAATTTAGTTTAAATAAAGTATCAGCAAACCCACACACACACTCACACAAACACACATACATATACAGTGTATATATAAATGATATATTGACAATATTATATAAGAGATAAACTATTACGTTAAGGTAAAACTATAATAAAAATCACAATTATATGGAGACATAAAATTGCAATGGGATGTCAAACTATAGCCCTAGCTATAGAATTGCAATGAGATTCTAACAAATAGGCAGAAAAAGAAATGTCATGTTTTTCTGGATATGGTTTAAAAGCAAATGTTGCTATGTTCCCCCCACTGAATGTCTTAAGAATGAAGAATACAGGTAGTCCTTGAGTTATGGCCACAATTAAGCCCAACATTTATGTTGCTAAGTTTGTTAAGTGAGTTTGCCCCATTTTATGACTTTTCTTGCCACAGTTGTTAAGTGAATTGTTGCATTTGTTAAGTTAGTAACATGGTTATTAAGTGAATCTGGATTCCCCACTGACTTTGCTGGTCAGAATGTTGCAAAGGGGGATCACATGACCTTGGGGGCACAACAACGGTCATAAATATGAATCAGTTGCCAAGCATCAGAATTTTGTTCAAGTGACCATGAGGATGCTGCAATGATCATAAGTATGAAAAATGGTCATAAGTCACTTTTTTCAGTGCCATTGTAACTTTGAACGGTCACAAAATGAACTGTTGTAAGTCGAGGACTACCTGAACTGAAAATTGGTGCTGCTACTCATCTGTAATGGAGTCCAGTAATCTTGGATTTGGCTCACTTGCTTACATCAACTGGAGTTGCCTTCTTCCTGGCAGTAAAACCCAGATAGTTACACTCTTCTTTGGGAAATAAGGAGATGCACAGATTGAGTTGCTTTCCCTTCTAATAGGCAGAAACAGGCAAGACCACTAATTGAATTGGATGGCTTTTGTTTTGTAATATTCTAATGTTAATAATTTTCTTTGTGCTATTGACACTCAAATCCACATAGTATTGAAAAATATTGTTCCTACTACAGAATTGTTGGTGCTCTCTGAGCTACAGATATTCTCTTCTCAATGCATTTGCTATATCTGAATTGCAATCTAACTATTTGAATTTTTTATTTTATTTTAATTCAAACAATCCATCTTCCATTAAACAGTGTGTCGTCTGAGTGTCTTGTTCAATAACAATTAAAATTTACAATCTGAATTGCAATCAATTGTCAGAATTTCCTATATATCTTGGTTGCTATCTAGTGGTCAACCCTAAATTTGCAGCTCAGATATGATAGGCCTATTGTATTTGTATTACTTTATACAGCATATACCCCTGATGGTTTTCCAATGTGTGTGGTATGGAAATGGGACTTGTGAGGTCCAGTCTTCCACATTTTACAAAAGGATCCTTTTGATGATATTAAGCTCTAAAACCGGGGGGGGGGGGGAATATGTGCCACAGCACTGAGAGGGAAAACTGGCTGAAAAATGGAATCCAGAACTTTAAAACTGTATATAAACCAATTGCAATGTCCTCTTTTCATTTACCAGCAAAGATAATCATCCTGAAGGAGAACTGGCTAACTTTAATTCCTTTTACAGGGTAGAAAACAGAATAAATATAGTAGACTCATATTTCTTTTTCCTTCAGAAAGGGAAAGAAAGAAAGATTGTTAAAATGTTATGACTCAACAAGTTTGGGTAACTTAATTTGTGGAAACTTGGGAGAAAAAAAAATCTGTTTTATACTTCTTCCTCTTCTTGCCAGAGCATTCAACCATAATCTTACTGAATTTGTGTTTGCCTACAAAATTGACAGCACTGACAGTGATGATTTGGAGATCATCAGCCCTGCGTGCCTTCTAACTCCCCTCTCTCCTTTGATGATTGGGTACACACACATGATTTGATTAAACACAGTTACCTAATCAACAGCAATTGAGTGGGTTCCAACATCATGCTAAGCAAAAGCAAAGAAACATATGATAATTTAACTCAAGGTTTTCAAACTTTGTGGTAGCATTTTCTTGAGTCATCAGCAGAAAACCACAATGGCACCAACTTGACAACACGCATGGACTATATCACCACATGAATGCCACAGTATGTACGTGTATCTGTATATTTTACACAGTGATATAAATAATAACACTTAGATAATTATGTCTTGCCCATTTGCCCCCTCCTTCCTGCTGGGAACACTCCCTCGGTAGAAAAGTAATTGTGCATGACTTCCCCTTGGATTGAAATGAATAATTTAATTAAGGTTTGGGTTGTACAAAACAAAATAAATATACATTTTACATTAATGTGGATGCATAAATCACAAGTAACTGAATTACCTACTTTAGGCTTATATACAGGTAAAAAAAAATGAAATGGATCCAGAGTGATTTTTGACAATGCTCCCACTTAATCTTCACATCCGCAATCAGTTGTATAAAACGCTTTGACTACTTACTACTTATATTCTGATTCAGAGTTTGAGAACACTTGGTTTAAAACAATATATGAATCCGTTCATTGCAGTGCACATACTGATCTGTCATTTTTTCATTTTGCTTGAACCTATGAAATATCCAGTCAGCAAAATAATGAACTAAAAGGGTTGTTTAAAATATAAATCTCATTAACCTTAGGCTGCTTTTATCTAGGATAACAATCTGCGCCTTGAAGCCCAGGACAAAATAGCTTGAAACTTATACATAGGCACTTTATTCATCATTGAAATTACTTTGGCTATAGTGATTCAGGTCCCAGGCACAGATTTGGTGTGGTTGGCATCTTCTGTGATAATTTGCTGCAAGGTTTGTCCCCCCCACCCCGCCTGACCCAGCTATAAAATTAAATTAAATTTCACAGTACAGACATCTTACGGATTCTTTCAGAAATATTGCTAAGCCTCCCTTTTTTTTAGGAACCGCCGGCCTGCTGGCTTTACCAAAATGCATTTGACAAGTCAGCACTTGGGTGCTGCCATTAGTGGGAGCCAAGATTGCTGGTGGGATTGCAAACTGGCAGTGGCTGGGAAAGCCCCTTAATTGTTATGAGTTGGAGCCGCATCTGAAATCTGATGCCATCTCCATTTGTTTACTTTGTTTCTGCTATTTAAATCCTTTTACAGCTAATTTTCAGGGTGGTTCCCCCCCTCCCCTTCCTTTCTGGTTCCTTTTCTGCCAGCCACTGGGTGGCATTGCACATCTACTGTTTGTTTTGGCAGTTTTTCCCTTATCCCTCTGTTTTGCCAAAGCTAGACTGGATAGCCTGACAAGAAGGCAAATCAGATGGAAAACTTTCCAACCATGGAGGTATGGAAGAAGAGGGATTGTGTGCTAAATGAAGCTGGCAGGGGCAGAGGTAAAACAAACACAGGAATGGGGAGGTGGATATGCTTGATTTACAGACCCATCAATCTGGTTTCCATCTTCACATCCAGCAACAGAGCTGTTTCCCCACATACTATGAAGTTGCTTGGCAGCTAGTAGCCCATGCAGTTCATCTACCCTTTGGTTCCCCAACTCTGTCACAGGAGGAAGACATCTGGTCATTTCCCCTTGAAACTTTTCTGCTATACTTTTCCACCTTGAATGGAACACATTTCTACTCTGGAGATCCTTTGGGGAACATGTTACATCTAACACAAGAGTGTTAATAAAGCTCTTGTACATCACTGAAGAGCTAACATGGAAGAAACCAAAAGGTCAACAGAAGTTCCAGCTGATGTATTTACATAATAAATAACCTATTAAGAGTTTCAGGGTTTTGTTTCATTTTGAATCTCAAAGAAATGTAATCAGTATTAATAAAACCACAAGAGTCGAGGAAATGGTGCAAATGGTACAAATCTCAATCTGACACACACCAACACACATAGAGTGTTTTCTTTTTGTTTAACTCCAATGGACAGGACATCAATTGTCTGAAAGAAGCCCTCATATTTCTTGCCCTAAAATGTTCCATGAAGCACTATTACATAGAATAAGGCAGAAACTAGTAGAAGTCCATCTTTATTATGAACTTTTTCATAATATCTGTCAACAAGAAAAATCGAATCTCACGCAATGTGTATTTGCATATGAAATAAGTTGCCAGCAGCAACTCTGATTCTGTAATTCCCCTAGCTCTATGATGGGGTAAAAACATGTAATATGCTGCTTGTGTGAGTTAATATAGATATTACTTTGTGCCCCAGGGGGATAAAACAATTCCTGCAACCCTACTCTGAGAGTACGAGAATTTCTACTCTTTATTTGATCAATGTAAGACTAAAATTGTCTTTTTTGTTTGATTCTTCAGTTCTGTCTCCTGATGATAAAATGGCTGTACTGTACTGTTCTTGAACAACTGTGTTTATCCAGAGACCATACAGTATAGTTTTTAATTGTTTTAACATTTTGTTTTATTTGTATGGTTGTGTTATCCCCTAACTGGGATTTGAGTAATGTTTATGTTTTAATTGTAAGCTGCTCAGAGTTAGAAATGTGAGATTCAGGGAGGAGGGCTATATACATATATCGATTGATTGATTGAGTAAAAAAAAATAAAAAAAATAACAGATCTCTCTCAATTTCAGAAGTAATAATTGTAAAAAAGAAAGAAAGGAAGGAAGGAAGGAAGGAAGGAAGGAAGGAAGGAAGGAAGAAAATAACACCCAAAACAGAAAAGACTTATATTTTAGGAATTAAAGCAAAGGATAAATACTAATAGAGTAGCTATTGTGAGAATTTTCTAGCACAGGTATAGTTCTAGGACAAGGGAGATGTAGGATTTGTGATGCTTTTGCATACCCACAGGCATAACTCTAACCCAAGTTCTTATGTAGAACCCATTCAGATGAACACAAGTCAATTTCCACTTCAGATCATCCTAATGATTGATCTGGGGTTAACTGGTACCACCTGATATCCTCTCATCTTTTGTATATTTAATAGGAAAGGTATATTAGAGAGAAGCCCAAAGAGATGGCCGAACATGAAACAGAAAAGCTGGATATTGGAAATTTGATTCAGAAGATTCTTAACCAGGAAGACACACTTCTTTTAGGTTTTCTGATTTTGAGCACCTGAAAGCTGTGCTGCAACTTCAGACACCCAAATATCCCAGCCGTAAACCCTCTTTTTTCTTAATTCTTTCTAGAGGCATATGAAGAGTTCCCTTTTTTACATAGATCATGCTGCATCACAGCTTGCCATGCAGACAAATGTGGGCTAATTTATTTAGTATATTTTTATTCTACCTTTATTAATTTATATGTAACTCAAGACAGGAGACATACATAATACTCCTTGATCTTCCTATTTTCCCCACAACAACCAACTGTGAGGTGAACTGGGCTGAGAGAGAATGACTGGCCCAAAGTCACCCAACTGGTTTTCAAGCAGGACTAGAACTCACAATCTCTGAGTTTCTAGTCAGCACCTTCACCACTATACCAAATTGGCTTCCTCTAGTTCTCCTAAATCAGGTTACACCTTGTCTCTGAAAGCTTTAGGTAGTGCATACAGTATGCACACACATACACATATACATGTGTGTGTATGAACGGTATAGGGTTTCCTGCCTAGGCAGGGGGTTGGACTAGAAGACCTCCAAGGTCCCTTCCAACTCTGCTATTGTATTGTATTATTATTACATATGGTATACATATACATATAAATCTTCTGTACTGCAGATATGTTAAATTGTTACAGGTGTGCTTTGACAAAGGACCACAATAATGTTAAATGACCTTAGTTATGAACCTTTTCAATAGCTTCTTAAAGAGTGACAATTAACCAGAAGCAAATATGTAGTTCCACTAAAAATGAAACTAAGCAAACAAAACAAGCATTTTACTTGTTAGATTTTTGCCTCTCATGAGACAATGGAAAGCACTTCTCAAAAGCAGGCTGACCTGACAAAAAAAAACGCAAGCTCCCACAGAGATCTGCTTTTCTTTAAAAAGTTGTGGACAGAAATTCCAACATTAGGAAAATGGAGGGTGCTCTCAGAAAAAGCCCTGACCCAGCTGGCATATTCTGTGCATTTTTCTGGGCTGACCTGAGCTGTTTGGCATGACTACACTCCACCTGGCTCCTGCTATTGCTCCAAATCCCCCTTTCTTTAATGAACTATATATTCCCTCACTAATCTTGCAAAAGTAGGAGAGAAAGTTATATAAAGGCCTCCCTTCTGAGGGTTTCTGAAATGTGCATTTTATGAAACATTAACTTGCCCATTCAAAAGAAGTGCTGGTCTCCGAATCATTCTGAAACAGCAGAAAAAAAATAAATGACTTCATTCTGTGGCCTCCCTCTTTTTTATTTTTTTAAATCCTTTTTGACATTTTTGCATCCTTTCTTTTTCTTTTTTGGCTCCCAGAGTGGAAGAAATATGCCAGGCCATGGTAACAACGGAACAAGCCTACTGTCCATTGCACTTAGAAAAGAATTCATCCTCAGAAATATTGCATTTGTGGGACTGTGTTTAGGTTACGTAGATGTGAGAGTCTGGGCAGCCTTGGGGAAGGGTACTAATATTTGGAATCCCAAAGGTCCTTTTTCAAAAGGCAACTGTACTTTCTTTGTTTTTTTTCTTGAATACATTTTGCTTCTCATTGAAGAAACTTTTTCAGTTCTGACTGGATGGTGGAAAATGGAAGGATTCTCTTCAGATCATATAAATCTTTCGCCTTGCAGTCATCTAGTCATTAGCACACACTCTATGCTAACAGAACTGAAGAAGCTTCTTTAATGAGAAGTGACTTTTTCCCTTTTGCGAAGCTTGGGTGGGCGTGGCCTGAGTGTGACGCATCTGGCCAGTGGGCCACCACTTTGACACCCCTGCCTGCTCTAGAGAGATGTTGCAGAAGCCTGCTTATAACTGATGGCAAAATATGCCCATGGGCATGTTGTAAGCGCTGATTGGCAACATTTGCCAAGGTTTAGCTGGAATAATGTTTCTGCACAATAAGCGCAAAAAGTCACAGTGCCAAATGTTGTATGCCACTTGCTGAAATCCTTTTTACAAAGCTATGGGATGGTTTTGTGGGCTTTTCCAGTGTGAGGGTGTCAATCTCTCACTTCTGCAGTTTCCCTTTTTAATTTCTCTTTATTAATATCACAACGGCTGGGAAACAGGGGTGAGCAGAGAGACACTGAGTACATTTCAACTCAGCGGACCTGATGAACCTTTGAGGGCCTCAAGCAGTTGCCTGCATTAGCCCATTGCTGACACTGGGTGCACCTCCCCTATTTTGCTTTCATTTGGAACAGCTCTGTCAGCAGGCTACGCACCTTGATTGTCTGCCCGGAGATCTGATAACCTCTTTTTGCTGCCTGTTTTGGAATACAAAAGAGGGTGGGGTGGGATTATAGCATTTTGCTGGTGGAATGTCTGTGGCTTGATGGCTGAAGTCCATTTCTTGAGAATTCTCCTCTGATTCACAAGCTACATGCATTCTCACTGATGCTGATAAGAAATTGTTATTAATTTATTTTAGAGCAGGGGTGTCAAACTCAATTTTATTGAGGGCCTCATCAGGGCTGTCGTTGACCTCAGGAATGGGGTGGGTGTGTCCAACTGGGTGGGTGTGGCCATCTTGACGCCACTCACTGGGTGTGTCCAACTGTGTGCGTATCGTCAGCTTGATGCCACTCTCCAAACTGCTGGTATGTTTCATCTTCACAAGGGGTAGCCTGGGACAAAGCTATGCTGGCCCGATATTTCCTCTTCACATTGGGTAGATCTGGCCGAAGCCACATAGGCCAGTCCCTTACATTTTCCAGGACGGCCCCCTCCGGCCAGATCCGACCACAGCTTGTATTTGACACCCCTTCCTTCATTTGTGGTATAGGGATATAAAATAGCTGCTTCTAAATGGTACCTTACCAATTTCAATGTATTTATGGAAGGCAAATAATATGGGTATCCTTTTCTCTGACAAAAATAAAAAGAAGCCTCCATCTTCATTCCCTCCAATAGAAAGAGGAATTTTTCATAATTATATAGGCTGCTTACTATCAAAAATCTGCAGATACTATTATGACTTTACATTATGATTTACCGGTATGTAGCAAGCTATACCAGAATTTAAGCTTGCATTATGAAAAATTAACTAGGTCAGACCTATTCAATACTTGGATGGGAGACCACCAGGAAGAATCCGTATACTATATACTGGAAAGTTAAAAAAGACATCAAGAAAAAAAAGAAACAGCAAATCACTGTTGCAAAAGAACCAACTTCACCGTGGACATTAAGTCAAATTGAGTAAAACTTAACTTACGTTTTACACATATACACTTGTAGAGTGTGTTATTTGCAGCTAACAAAATAGAAAACAATAACTACTACAACTACCTCTGACAAGACAGGGCAAGAAAGGATAGAAAGCAAAGTCAGTTGATGATACATACTGCAAAGATTAATCATGCTTTAGTCCTAAATACATATATATCTTTCTCAAGTGGCAATGGTCCAAGAAGTGAGAGCGAGCAAAAAGCATATAGGATTTCATTTCATTTCACTAAATATCAATTGCCTAGTCACATATTTGAACATTTCCCCCCTTTCTTGTTTTTTATTCCCCTCCCAAAATCTTTTTTTTTTCAGATAAAATGTTCATGTCTGCTAAGTAATCTAATATTGAAAAACACGCAGACACCATTACCTGGCCTCTTTTTACCTGGGGATTTTGTGGCGATGGCAAGGCAAGTTTGTCAGTACCCCATTTCCCTCCCAAGCCATGAATGGCAGCACTTATACAAGGGTTGATAAGTAAAGGTAAAGGTTCCCCTCACACATATGTGCTAGTCATTCCTGACTCTAGGGGACGATGCTCATCTCCATTTCAAAGCCAAAAAGCCAGCGCTGTCCAAAGATCTCTCCGTGGTCATGTGGCCAGCATGACTAAATGCTGAAGATGCATGGAATGCTGTTACCTTCCCACCAAAGATGGTTCGGATTTTTCTACTTGCATTTTTACATGCTTTTGAACTGCTAGGTTGGCAGAAGCTGGGACAAGTAATGGGAGCTCACTCTGTTACGCAGCGCTAGGGATTTGAACTGCTGAACTGCCGACCCTTCGGATTGACAAGCTCAGTGTCTTAGCCACTGAGCCGCTGTGTCCCTTTAGGGTTGACACATTTACACAACCAGCAGCCTTGAGCATTGAATTGCCTTCTCTGGGCCTTTCCGAGGAGGAAAAGAAGTCATGTTTACAGTAAACGGGCAGACAAGCCACAATGTACTTTGAACTGGAACCTGCTGGAATGAGTCCTGCCTCCAACCTGAGCAGCCAGCACAGCTGAGAAGGGGCAAGGCAACTCAGGTGGGGGCAAGGGGCATCATCTGGCAGGGAGAGGAGTGTGTGTGTGCCAGGGCTGGTTTATTTGCAGAGGGGAATTTTCTCCTGCAGCTGAACTCTTCCCTGAACTGCCTCTCTCAGCTTTAGCCTAGTTGGAACAACCCACGGATTAGAAAAGGTGTGTTCTAATGAATGGGAGTGCTGTGCATTCCCTGCCCAGCTGCAATTGTGATTAGGTCTGTATGTAACCTGTAAGAGGAGAGCACTTCCTCTGTGGAGCCCTGCCTGCTACAGCCAAAGGATTATCAAGCCCCTTTCAGAGCACCCTTGGGGATTATTTACAAGGGAGGGCAGCTTGGAGAAACTTTCTTTCCTTCCTATGTAACAGCTGGGATAAGGACAGCATGAAAAAGACATCATATACAGGTGAGTAGAAGCAAAATATTTCCTCGGGAATATTCTCCTTCTTTGCATAGAACGAGAAACTACTGCCTGTCTTCTATTGGCTCAACTCTTTAAAGTTGCAAGTGGGTTTCAGGGGAGAGGAGAGGAAGGGCATTGGCAATAAAACAAAAAAACCCTGAGTGAATTAAGCATATGCTAAATTCTAAGATAGAAAGGCAAATATCTGTGTATAGACAGATCAAACATAGCCTTTGGTAGCCAAAAGCTTTGTTGTATATATAACAAATTGACATTTAAAACGGTAGTTATTTTATCTAGAAACCAGCCCAACAAGTGTTGCCACTCAAGTCTCCAACAGTGCTTTTCTGGGTTATTTCATACATTACAGCAGTCGCCGTCCTCTTTGCTTTTCTAACTCTTGGGCTCTGCAGTGCATAGGTTGCATGTATACATTGAAAATGCATCATGGACCTTGAGCTCTTAAGGTTCCAGGAGGCAGCTGATCTCTGTAACTCTGAGGACTAGAAACTTGTCATAAGGTTGCAGACACATTTGCATACTGGAGGCATTGCATAAAGTTTAAATAATGTACAATTTAACAAATGGAGAATGTCAATATTCTGCAGGTATCTCTTTCTTGCTGGATTGCTGATAACAGTGTGAAAATTTGGAAAGTATTTCCAGAGATCCTAGCTTGCATAGAGTAACAATATATAGTAAAAACTAGGATTTGATTGCACTTGTGGCATACTGACTAAAAAGACACTGTTCCTGTTGCTTGCAGGAAATATTCTACTTGGCATCAGTATGAATTAGGCTGGTAATCAAGTCCACTCCTACTCTATATGTATGTGTAATACATACTATATGTATATGTTATACATACTGTACAAGTAGTCCTCGACTTACGACCCCAATTGAAAAACCAAAATTTCTATTGCTAATCAAGACAGTTGTTAAGGGACTTTTTGTCCCATTTCATGACCTTTCTTGCCTGAATTGTTAAGTGAATCACTGCATTTGTTAAGTCAGTAACATGGACGTTAAGTGAATCTGGCTTCCCTATTGTCTTTGCTCATCAGAAGGTTGCAAAAGGTGATCGCTAGTCACTGCAACCATCATAAATATGAGTCAGTTGCCAAGAGTCTGAATTTGGATCACACGCCCATAGGGATGCTGCAACAGTCATAAGTGTGGGAAATGGTCATAAGTCCCTTTTTTCAGGGCCACTGCAACTTTGAATGATCACTAAATGAATGGTTGTAAGTTGAGGACTACCTCTATATCAAGTGTTAGATCAAAGGCATACATTGCAGCAATTGCAGTTAGACTTATATACCGCTTCATAGGGCTTTCAGCCCTCTCTAAACGGTTTACAGAGTCAGCATATTGCCCCCACAGTCTGGGTCCTCATGAGTAGCAGGTAGACTATCTCATGGCAATCATGGCATAAGGAAAACCGATATACAATGTAAGGGGTAAGCAACAACGCGCATGAATTAATGAAATGAAATAAACATAGATATGTTGTTCGGAGAAAGTTCAGCAGTTCGAATATCACTGGCTCAAGGATGACTCCATCCTTCTGAGGTGGGTAAAATGAGGACCCAGATTGTTGGGGGCAATATGCTGACTCTGTAAACTGCCTAGAGAGGGCTGGAAAGCACTGTGAAGCCCTGCATAAGTCTAAGTACTATTGTTATATATGCAAATCATTACATCAGTGTGTACCCAGGCTGGACAATTGTAAGAATGCTGTAACTACTCCTCTTCATAAAGGGGATGAGTAGCAAGGGTGAATGCAAACATACAAAGGAATGACCTTTGTAAGTGTCCCAGGGAGGATCAGGGAATTCTGTCTGAAAGAATATGAGAGATGGCACTCAGCAAAATCTGGGAATTGCAGGACCATGTTTTACCAGGCAGTGGGTATGTGGACCATAGATTTGCTCCTTCGTTGAGAACTCTGGGAAAGTTTATTGTGTATTTTGTTGATTCAGGAAATTAAAAAAAAAACATTGGCTTAAAAGATATGCCAAGCTTTAACAATATGGACCAGGTTCAAAATAGCCTTATTTGGTGTGTGGGTAGGAGAATAGGGGAGAGGAAATTTTAAGAAGTGAAACAGTTGCTTGGAGCCTCAGCAAGTTTTGAAGCACCAACTGGGTCCCTTAAAATCCCTACCCTCAGAAATAAGCCTAACTTTTGAGCACCAGCCCACTCTTGGGGCATTCATGAGAGGTGACTAGACTTCCTGGCAAGCAGCCTGTTTTGAACCTCTGTTTAACCCCTCTTACTTGTCCACAGTGCTTATGAGCCTTTGTGGAGTGGTTCCGCATAGCCAGCCCCTGTGTGCTTTGGCCGAGCTTCAATCGGTTGTGAGAAAAAGGGCCTGCCTAGAGCTTTCCAGATGAATATAGATCATGACTAATTGGATTCTTTCTTCCTATCTATATCTAACAGTAATAACTCTTCTTTTAATTGCTAAAATGAGGCTGATATGTGCATTGGAAGTCAACTCTGCATGCTGGCCAGAAACGTTTTTGTTTCAAATTGAGAGAATCGTAAAACAGTAAAATAAATAAATAAAATTATACCACAGTATCTGTGCTTCACAAGCCTAATTAAGGTAACTTCTAGGTAGAATAAGCTCTTCTGATCTCTTTCTGCAGTTTGTTCCAAAAGCTATATCTGAATTGCTGAACCAGTATTTTATACTTCTCGTAATACCTCAGAAAGTGTTATGTGGAATGTAAGAAACAAGGGTAACTGAGGTTTAACCCAGAAGCTTCCCAGATTTATTGGGTGTTGATGCTGGACCTCAGCCTAATTTCACATTATGTCATCATCTTATTTATTTGTAACATGATATTATGCTGCTTCAATCATTTTAGCAGCTTAACAAAAGCCATATATGATAATAACATGTACTGTATATTCCACTTTTCTACTTATGTAAGCCCTCTGGGTACCTTGTAGCAATGAACAAAGTTACAATCTACAAAATGCAGCAGTACCATTAATATTACAATCAAAAATAATTATGATTAAAATCAATAAAGTAAAGCTTGATAAAAGAAATGGTGGGGTTTTTGTTTTTTTTGCCATTTTCTTAAATGGAAAGAATGAGGGGCAAACACATCTCCCTGGAGTTCACATTTCTATAGCTCAAAAGTCATACCAGAGAAGAACCTCACTTGTCCACCAAACGTGACACTAGGGACATCCTCAAGAGGGCTTCTTCTGCTCATCTGAGCAATTAGACAGATTCTTAATGGGAGATGGGATGCCACAAGATAATCAGTTCCTAAGCCATAAAGTTCAACACCAATACCAAGGCAATTGGCAGCCAGTTCAGATAATTCAATGTTCATATCATGTGATCCTTGTTTCTTGCATCAGTTAGCAGCTTAAGCACACCACATTTTGCATCATTTGCAACCTCCAGGATCAGTTCAAGATAAAATGATGTGGCTGAGGAAATAATGTGCAAACACATTCTTCACCACAACCAGTATCTACAAATGCAGAAATAGTTGGTTGTCAAGATTCACTCCCAAATTGAGAACCTGCTCTTTCTGAAGAAGGAAACCCTATTCAGAGTGAGCTTGACCTCAATCCCCAAATCTAGGTTTTTTTTCTTACTTGGGTTTAATTTCAGCTTGTTCAGGCCAACCATTATTATGATTAGGCTACATTCTTAATAATGATACTAATTGATTCTTTGGAGTTTGAAGATATAGAGCACTTTAAATCTTTGAATTATCTCCCTCAGCTGGTTCCACCACAAAACCGCGGTAGACAAAAGCGTGCTCGATGAAAGCGCGTACGTGACGTCATCACAGCGCGATGAAAACATCGCGCTGTGAGTGGTAAATTTAAAATTAAAGCGAAAACCTTACCCTAACCCCCCCAAACCTAACCCTAAACCTAACCCTAAACCTAACCCTTAACCTAACCCTAAACCTAACCCTAAACCTAACCCTTAACCTAACGCTAAACCTAACCCTAACGCTTAACGTAACCCTAAACGTAACCCTAAACGTAACCCTAAATGTAACCCTAAACGTAACCCTAACCCTAAACCTAACCCTTACCTTTATGTGAATCAGCTTGCTTTAATTTTATTTTAATTTCAATTTAATTTATTTTTAATTTTTTTCGTCGCGCTGCTGATGACGTCAGGTATGCGCTTTCGTCGAGCGCGGTTTTGTCTACCGCGGTTTTGACGGGTCACGCCCTCAGCTATTGTTTGCCTTGTTTTTAACAACATAAGGGATAAGATAGAACAGAATTTCCCCATTGAAAAGCAGGCAGAGCAATAATCAATCTAGCATCAACTTCTGAACATGTTCTGACAGAAAGAACCATTATTATGGTTATTATTATTAAGCATTATTATGCAACAGTGCCCCCAAGAAAGTCAGAGAGATACCAGAGAGATGCCTCTGGAGTCTGGGAGGGCAAAAATGTCCCCACCTGCTGTGGTGCAGGAGGACGAGTAGGCAATGCCCACCATGGCCACACCCACTCAGCAACCAGGCAGAGAATCAGTTGCTAACATTTTTTAATCCCACCACTGCAAATATGGTTTAGTGCCTATGTTCTCTCAATATTGTGATGCCACTTTAAGAGATTTTCCCTCTCCATATTTCTCAACTTCTTGGTAAGCCAAAGTGTTAATCAAACTCTGCTAGAGGAAGAAGGATGTTAATTATACATAGGCCAACTCTGTATATCAAAAGTGTGTAACTTATTTTATGGCCTGCTTCCTTAAAAAAAAAAAAACAGTTGTTAGGGGGACTATAAAATTAGAGAAACATAACCCATCCCCTGATCACAATTCTTCCATTCTTCATTTATTGTTCAATAAGGTTCAAGCAGGTGTTTCCTCTCTGAATTTCTTTTCAAGAAAATAGAGATTCATTTACACACACTTGAATTATAGCATCCATGTAAGGAGAAACTGATTCCAGAAAGACCTCTGTAGCCAACAGTTCCAAAATTCAGTCTAGATGATTTTTACATTTTATTTATTCAGCACTGGATGAAAACTAAAGCAAAAGTCAAACTCGTTTGCGTCACGTGATGTATTGTGATGTATTATGACATTTTTTGCCTTTGCAGAGCTGCGGTGGGCATGGCCTGAGCATGTTGCATCTGGGCTGCCAGTTTGACAGGCCTGCTATACGATGTATAGCATATACGATGTATTAAATCTCTTTTATGTTAGTAAGGTACATATAAAATTCCACAGAAGTAAGCAGGACGCTAAACTTTTCCTACAGCTCTCTGGGACCCTGGGTTTGTTAGCCGCCCTGAGTCCCTCCGGGAATAGGGTGGCATATAGATGAAATAAACCTATAAACCTATAAACCTATATCCATATTATCTATCCTGAACTATAGATGACCTGGGAAGTCTCCTAGAGATAAATCATCTATTGCAGCCATTGAAAAAGGCTATGTGACAATCCAAGTGACTGATAGAGAGAACATAACACAATCTTTAAAACTAAGTTCCTTAGTTTAAGCTCTTCTAGCATCAGTAGCCATTGAATAAATATCTATTTATTTTTCTGGCTTAGTTTATAATCACAGAAGGAACATTATTGTATTGGTTGGAAACCTACCTTGGGGACTTATCATTTAAATGGCTGATATAGTAAAACTTCACTACATAGTACTTTTTGACAGGTTCTTTGGATATCTGCAAAGACTGCAGATTACAGAAGAGAAGAATGAAACATGATCAGTAGAGTGTGATGATCTCATAATACATTCCCAAAGCCAAGAAGAATTTCCCAATAGAAAAGCAGAGTTTTGTGAAGAAAGACTTCTAAAACCTAGAACTCTTTCATTCTGAAACTTTTAAAAAGGAAATTTACAAATTGAGCTAAGTTAAAATGAGTTTGATTTGATTTGATTGGGGTTGGTTTTGTATGAATCATATTTATCAACCATGTTTAATTGCTTAGCATAATGTGTATGCGAATCAAACCAATGTGTCATAAACTCTAAAAGTACCTTTAGGGAACTACAACGAACTGCAAGAACTGTTGCAAGCAACAGACTTGTCCAATCAAGGCATTCTTTTATACAGAATGGCCATTTATGTACTGCCACAGAAGTGACATTCTTTATATGAAACCTGCACCTTGTACATGAATTACTGGCAGAGACATTCCCCATTCTGTTGGCCTCTAGAAAGGTGACACTAAAACTACTTTTCACTGGCCAAAAATGAATTTCAGAATGCAAATGTAGCATACCTGTAGTGGGAAAGGCTGGTCCAAATTCCGTTCTCCAAAGCCAGCAAAGTACTAAAAAGAGTAGCAAGCAGTTTTTGTCTTGAGAATGCTATTAACTATTTTGCAGGTAAATAAGAGCTAGTTTGGTATATACCAATAACTGTACCCTATTCAATGTGAAAACAGAATCACTTTCGTTGACTATGTTCATTTTTCCTGGATAAATAGAATGCTAATTATGTGCATTATATTATTGAAGCTAGATGTAACTAGGCTTTTCAACAATCCAACAAATAACAATATTTTTCCAAAGAACTTTACTGACTTTTCCAGATCTATTAAGCTATATCTGAAGTTCATATATGGGGAAATCAGAACTGAATGTCACAGTATAGGATTTGATTGGAGTTTTGGAAATAGACAGCTGGTCCACTAATTAAGTACACCAGGGGTAAATAGTAATATCACTAATATCAGCAGAACCAATATATTAAGACTTTTGTGGTATACAATCCCAAAAGGCTTTAGCATCTCTGAATATGAAGCAAATTTGGTAGTTAGACCATGATTTCCTTTAAACTTAATATTTTGCATCTATACTGAGTTTAAAAAGAAAAGTATGATAAGAAAAGTATATTTATAAGTAATGAATATTTTTAACTGAAAAAGAATAATTCAAAACATTAGCCTGCATGGAATCAAGTTCCTTTTCTGTATTATATCTCTATGACTGCCAAGCCTTTAGCACTTATACTACATTATCAGTAAATCTTTTATTTATTTAACTAACTTATTACACTTACAACTTTGAAGACTCTTGTAGAGTAATTAAACACTATTCTTGGGAAACCAGAGCATCTCTACAAAACTGTTCATTGTTTGTTTGAGATAATTAAACATTTGTTCAGTTGATTACTACATATATCCATTTACTTTTAATAAAGAACCCTTTAGGACAAAGAATGTCTCATATTCTTTGAGATTATTCTGCTTTAATGGCAGAACATAAATTCTATGTGCAGAATAGCTAGCTGCAACTTGTAACCTTCCACTTGGGGATTCCAGTAATAGATGGTTTCAGAAAACATGCCTCAAACAATTGAAGAACTATAATTGAAACCTTTCATATTCTCTGAAGCAGGGATGGATTTCAGCTGGTACGCACCAGTACAGGCATACTGGTTGGTGAAATTTAGCATGCCTTCCCGTACCCCTTCTTCTGGAGGCCCAGTACTCCCTCCCCTAACTTGCCCCCCCTGCTCATTCCCCCTGCCCGTCCACACCATGCTTGCCTTCCCATCCACTTCCTTTGCCCGCCCAGCCAAGGCTGCAAGCGGCCAGGGAGGTGGGGGGGATGCTGTCCGTCTGCTTGTCCCCTCCAGAAGAAACCAGGCGGGCCCTGGGATGGTCAGCATCCCACGCGCCACTGCCATGTGACCTCTCTAGGGGCGCAGCACCTGCCCGGACACGGCTGCACAAGTCTTAAAGCTGTCAAGTTTGATACCCCTGGTTTTTTTCCCTAAAGGATTAGGGGTGCAAGGGTCTTATAACTTGACAGCCTAAGACTTGCACACTTCAATGCCAGAGTTTCTGAGCCAACATTTTGGTTGCTAAGCAAGAGCCTTGTTAAGTGAGTTTCACCACATTTTACAAGTTGGCCACTCCCACCTGGTCACATGACTGCCAAACAACTCTCACCCAGTCACATGACCACCAAGCCACTCCCATAAAACAGGCTACACCTACAGAATAGGTTCTAAAAATTTTGAAACTCACCACTGCTCTGAAGATATGTCTTTCCTGCGTCTAGCTTAGAATCTGATTTAAGAATTCTGGATAGCAATGCCATATTGTTCTGACCCAGGTCCCCAAACACAACAAACACTCTGTATTTAAATCAATGATTCCTTTATTAGGAGTGCCAGCAGCCCCAGCTAAAAGTTTCTCTCTCAATGCAGGCTAACAAGTCTGTCCGGCCGGGAAGTGAATAGTTGACTGCTACATCTATTCATCTCTGCCCTCTGCCTTTTATCCCCAGAGCTAGGATGGGGCTTCACTAGCAAAGCTTGCTCTTCGTCCCAAGGAGTGGCCCACAGATTTCCACTGCTCCACTCTCCTCTGCCTTCTGCACATCCGTGCATCAGGCACTGGACCCAGCTGTTCTTCTTCCTCATCAGCCACCTCCAGACCTGGGGGGATATTCACTCTCATTCTAAGGGCTTGATGGGATGGCCCAGGCACCGCCTATGTCTCTCTGACAGCTCCATTCCCTCTTCCCCTTGAAGTACTCAGGTTGCCTTGATGCTGATCCTGACTCCCACACTTCCTCCTCATCTGATTTGGCTGCTGGAGTGGTTAGCGGCCAACAGATCACAAACATATATGTTTGCCGGAAGTATGTTATCAATAGTTCTGAGATCACCCCATTCTGGACCCATCTTCTGAAGAGGTCCAGCTGTTGCCTACATTTGGTTTGACAGCAAACCCTTCTAACTCTTCAATAGCAACAATTGCTACTGAAATGCAAGTGAAATCTACAACAACTGCTCTGCTATAAAGTTTCTATAATTGCAAATTAACAGTCTTGCATTTTCTGGCTAGCCATGCTCACCAAAAATAGTAGATAACAGCTGGATTTCCCAACCACAACAGTTGCCCTTCACATTACAGTTGACCATAAGATATTACAGATAAAGCAACCTCTGTTAAGATTTTTTTTTTTAAAAAGAAAACAATATTTTACATAAAACAACTATCGCATTTCAGGAACTATTCATGCCTTGGTTAAACATTATTTTTAAATGAATGCCATATTACTCATGACCTTGGCATGAAATTTAGCCTGCCTCAACATGTTCGGTTTCTGGAAGATAGAAGAGCGGTTATACATGTATGGCTTTTTATTGATTCAGATTTTTAAAAAAGACACACTGCTTATTATGTTCATTTTAACACTAATGATAACGTTCAGCACCAGAAACTAACTACAGCTGAGCTCTTAATTTGTAACTGTGAATTTAGTTGCTGTTAAAAGAGAGATACCTTAAACAAACATAAGGAAGCATTTGTCCTGACATATCCTTGGGGATGTATGGAGAGTAGAAATGTTTGCCAATAGAATTGTATCAAGATTGAGCTGATTTTCATGACTTTTGAGGTTTTAATGTTTTTAGCATGCTAATTGTTTCATTTTACAATATAAGCAGCCTAGAATTGCTAGACACTGACAGCATATCCACAGTAACATAATTGAACAATAATAAGATACAAAACACAGTATTATTTTAATGGAAATCTACTGTTTTTTAATCTCAAGAATATTTGTGTCTTTTGAGAATTTCTATTCCAGTTAAGCATGAGGGAAGAGTTAAACAAGAGAAGAGGTTTGATACTAGTTGCCCTCTGATATTTCCTCTATGTCTCTTTGCTAAACTAAAGAGGGCTTGATTTGGTGAGGTGGAAGAAGAGCAGACAATTGCCTGCTTTGAGTTCTGCTATGGAAGAAAGGCAGGATTTAAATCAGGGATGGGTTCTGGCTGGCTTTACTGCTGGTTCGCATGTGTGCATGCTACATGCGCATGCAAAGTTCAATTAAAATTGTTCTGCGCATGCACAGAACTTAAAACCAAGATGGCGCTGATGACAGTGCTGACCGGGGAACTGGTTCAGGGATATGGCAGACCTGGATCGCTGCCAGTTCCAGTGACCCAGGCCACCATACCACTACCGGTTCGGATGAACTGAGCCACCTCTGATTAAAATGTATGAAAGAAGCAAGGGTTCTTCATACCAAGGGGATGTAGCCCTTAGACATTACTAACAGAATTGCCAGCCTGTTATTCTCTATGTATTTGGTATCTGTCCCCCAAATTGCCAGCCATTTACAGAAAATAACAGTTTGGATAAAGCTATTACTGAAGATTACATTTTCAATGAAAACAATAAACATCATAAATCTTCATAGGTCTGTGCAGGTAGTTCTTGACATACAACAGTTCATTCAGTGCGTAGGTGGGTTTCACATAATTTTACCACTGGTTCGCCATGCACCAAAAATGTGAGCACATGCAGCTTGCACTCATGCCCACAGCTTAGAAAACATGGCTATACAGGATGGCGTAGCATCCCACAGGTTGCTACTGGTTCACCTGAACTGGCTGAATACTATCACTGATTCAGTGATCACGTAAAGTTACAACAGCACTGGGGAAAAAAGTGATTTATGACTATTTTTCACACTTACGACCATTGCAGTGTTCCCAAGGTCACATGATCAAAAATCAGACACTTGGCAATTAACGGTTACAATGTTCTGTGATCATGTGATTCCCTCTTGTAACCTTCTGACAAGCAAAGTCAGTGGGAAATCTAGATTCACTTAACAACCCATGGTACTAACTTAACAACTGCAATGATTCACGCAGCAAGAAATGCATAAAATGGGGCAAAACTCATTTAACAACTGTCTCACTTAGCAAGAGAAATGTTGAGCTTAATTGTGGTTGTAAGTTGAGGACTATCTGTAGTTGGTGCCCAATTACTCTAGGAAAATGTTAGCACCAAATAAATAAAAGTATGTAATGGTCTCACTCAACTGAATTTCTAAGGTCAGAAAATGGGGTGATTCAGGAGAAGAATTGAATTCCAAATAACAAAAAAAAAAAAAAAAAAAAACCTGCCCTCAGGACATAATGCAAAAGTTCATCTGAGTGAAAGTTTTAATTGTTAGGTAGTATGTTAGAAATTAGTCTGGCTTGAGCCATAAGCTGTGAAATGCCAGATTTTTGCTCTACTTTTGATTTATTGTTACTTCACCTTGGAAAGTTCAACATCTCAAGTGATTTAAAAACAATTGGTCAGTTTGGTGTTTCATTTCAATTTCAGCTTGTTTCAGGTGAAAAGTCCTCTACAAACAAGTTCCTATTTGCTTTCAAATAACCCGTCCCCTCCACTTTGAATCATTGGAAAAGAAAACACACAGTAAATGTTTGCTTTCTCTTAATCTGCAAGCAACAGTAACTTTTCTACTGTGTGAAGAACTTGGTGTTTTTCCTTTAACATACTAGAAGAAATTCCTGTGGCCTCTTTTTGTACAATTATGTGAACTGGAGCAGTTTGATTTTAGAACATCATATGAGAGGTCAGCTCTTTTCTCCAATCTTTCTATGCATCAGTCTCCTTTCCCCAGCCCTTCCTTAAAACTGAAAAGCACCTTTTTTTCTTCCATAGAAAACACTGTGCCCTTGTTTAAGCTTTTTTTATTTATTTTTATTTTTTGGTGGTACAGTCACACTGTAATGCCAGTAAACAAAAGTCACAGTGCACTGTCAGATTTACCTGTGGATTTTGGGATTATGAAATAGAACCTATTCATGTAGAACACTTCTCAGACTCATTCAATAGTCACCTCCAACTTTAGGGCTAACGACAATCTTAATTTCAATATCCTTTTGTATTATTGTGTTGGAAAATGAAGCCTGTGGTTAGGAGAATTGTATTTCTTATTTCTTCATAGCATTCCTATCTCTGTAGAATATTGACTCAATGTTTGGCTATTGACTGATGACCTGAAACACATTCTCAGGTATATTTTGAACTCTAATTTGTATTTCCAAAAAAGTTTCCATTTACATAATCAGCAAGAAAGATGCCAAAGGGGAATACAAATTTCAATAACACAGGTATTTAAAAACAGTATTCATAATTTATAGTCATTCTTGGGAAGTGTTTTGAATAATGAAGATTTCCACACAATAGATCTGATAATGGCAATAGCACTTAGACTTATATACCACTTCACAGTGCTTTACAGCCCTCTCTAAGTGGTTTACAGAGTCAGCATATTGACCCCAACAGTCTGGGTCCTCATTTTACCAACCTCAGAAGGATGGAAGGCTGACTCAATCTTGATTGGATTCCTGCCAGTGTGAGCAGAGTTAGCCTGCAGTACTACATTCTACCTCTGCACCACATGGCTCAGTCTGTAATAATATAATTATAAGTAAAAAAGGAACTTAAAGATCATCAGGTCTCATCTAGTAGCTAATAACCATCTAATCTCTGTATGAAAACCTCCAGCAAGGTAGAACTCATCACTTTATATATGGGTCTGTTCCTCTGATGGACAACATACAACCAAGAAATCCTGATGTCTAGCTTTCACCTGTTTTCTTGTAGTCTTACCCCGTTACCTCTAATCTTGTCCAAGGCCATTACCAGACAAGCCCCTTACAACCCTTACTTTTTTTTTTTTTTTGGAAAAGTTATATCTTTCTTTAAATTTATTTTCTATAAGTTAAAAATACACTATTTCTCACAAGGCTTGGTTTACAGACATTCACTAATTTGGGAGCCTTCCTACAAACTTATTCAAATCTGTCACTGTCCTTTTTTGACTACTGTGCCCAGAACTGGATGGAGAATTCCAAGTAAGATGCTATCCATGGCAGTGAAGGGTAGAAGAATTGCTTCCCGTGATCTGAACTCTATGCATCCCAGAATGCCATTTGCTTTGCAACAATTGCAATGTTGACTGATCTTTAACTTGTGGTTCACAATCCTCCCCAGATAATTTTACATGTGTTACTGCCAAGCCAATAGAAAAATATAAAACACATCCCTCTGTAGACAGGAAAAGTAATTTGTAAGCCTTTGAAAGCAGTTGGCCGGAATTGATGGAGAGTTCAGTTATCTATATTCCTTTCAGATAGTTCTGTACAAGCAGAACTGAAAGGATGCCTTCAAGAAAAGGACTGTCTTCTGTAAAGTAGGGCACATAGCTATCCTTCTTCCAGTGGGAGAATAGATTTTCAAAAGTCACTTGGCTAATCCGAGACTGTACAACCCAATGCATTTGAAATATATTTCATTTGTTTATTTTTGATATGTTTCATAAAAGGCCTAGCAATGTTAACATAAAGCAGTTTTTTATTTAAATACACTGAATGTGTCTTTTGTATGCACGATTAGAATATAATTGATAGATATTAAAGTAGAGCCAGAGATCGAGTAGGATAAACCAAGGCATGTGTTTTTTAGTTAGTTTTAGTGTCTATCCACTGGTTTGACTAAACATTTTTTATGAAAATAGAAAGTTGTCCTTTTCTGGTTTCTTTTTTTATTAGTGTATTGCAAATGTTTTTTTTTGGGGGGGGGGGGCATCGGAACAAAAATACATTCATTATTAAATTTCCCTCTTTGGCTTGCTCCAGCCAGCAGTCCTTCATTTGCATTCAAATGATCCAGCAATCTACAAACACAGCCCAAGTCAGCAATCCGCTTAGAAGAGTTGTTCCTGGAATTGAGGCTAAAATAAGGGACTTCAATAATAGCATCCAGATCTGGTCAGACCTGGATAAAACAAATGATGGGGAGATGTTACTGATTGTCCTCTGTTTTCTGCATCCTTTTTGATAATCATACCACAGAGGTAATATTGCCAATTACATGTATCCTCTGGAACAGTGATGGCTAAACTTTTTGTTGTTGCGTCTTGAAAGCATGTCCATGTGCACACCCATAATGCAATGTGCATGTGACCCCCCCCCCCACTCCAGAGGTAGGTTCCTACCAGTTAAGACTGGTTTGGTCAAGTAGGTAGTAACTCGGCCTGCAATGCCACCCAAACCGGTTCTAGTCACAGCAGAGTTTTCCCTCTAGAAGGGGCTGCCCTCTTGGCAATAGCCATCATCCCAGAGGAAGAATATGTCTACATGTGTGTGTACCTTTCAGACAATCTTAACTCCTGGTGATTTTATAGACAGATCAATGCACTTTCTTGACAACATTTTCAGAAGTGGTATGCCCTTGCTGTCTTCCGATGGCAGAGAAAGGATGACTGGCTTAAAGACATCCAAATGGCTTCAGGCCTTAAGTCAGACTAGAACTGAACTTTTCTTACTCATAGTCCAGCATCTTAACTGCTAGACCAAACTGGCTGTGCTATGTGATAAAATTAACTTCAAAGATTCTGAAAAAAAATATATATATATATATATATATATATATATATATATATATATATATATATATATATATATATATATATATATATATATATATATATATATATATATATATATATATATATATATATATATATATATATTTGTTTTACGTTGATGGGAAGTTATTTAATTCTTCTAAAAGTTCCTATTGAAACACATACTTTCCATTTTTATTTATTTTCTTCTTTTTGACAGCTTTTCTTCACTGAAATCTGTTGCAGAATTTTTAGTTCGATATTCAAGTTAGTAACTTTTCTGGTGTGCATGCCCAACTTTAGAGCCTTTGACTAACAGGGTGTCGTTTCCTTACTTAAACCTGTTCCTATGATTTTTCCTGTTTGTTTTTTGCTTAATTATGATCCTGAGGCCTTTGTGATTCATTGTGACAGGATTTCCTGTCCATTCTTACAATGTTTAGAGGAAAAAGTATAGAGCTTTATTATTACAATTGCTCAACCCTTGGTCCACAGCTGTAACAGCCAGGACCTGTCTTTCCCACAAAGATATTACCTTTGTTAAATATTATTTGAATTAAGAAACACCCACATGCCACAAAGGCAAATGCAATATCTATTGTCTACTCTGTATAGACAGAGTAAAATTATTTTCAATTTTGGTTATGCAAGAATTGTAAAAATACTGTGATATTTCCTTTTTTAGGGGGTATTAGATATTTGACTGTGGTGTATAAGAACAGCTTTATGATGTTGAACAATAATTATTTGGGTTTTTTTTACAGGATAGGCAGTCAGGAAAATGCTGCGTGCAAAAGGCCAAAGGAATTTAGCAAAGTTGTCTATTCACCCACTAGTGATCTGTATCTGAGGTGGTATTCAGCAGGTTCTGACCAGTTCTGGAGAACCAGTAGCGCATATTTTGAGTACTTTGGAGAACCAGTAAATACCATCTCTGACTGGCCCGCCCCCTTCTATTCTCTGCCTCAGAGAATCCCAGTATCAGTGTTCCAAATATCATGCAGAATTAAATCAGAGTCCAAGGCAGAGCTATCCTTAAAGTTTCAATTTAATAAGACAGACATGTTGGCACATCTGTGGAAATCCAAATTAAAGCTTCCTGGGATTCCACCCAGTTGAAAGTTCATGATCCCACACCCATAAATCCATCACATGGTCCAATCTTCTTCAGCCACACTGGCATTTCCACCAATCTAGTTCCGGACAGATTCAGAGGTGTGGAGACAAAAGATGACCCTGGGCTTCTAGAAAAGAATGACAACAACACATTCCACGATTCTACTTCTTTCTATTCCCCCTCCCAATTAGTACACTAATGAAACAGCATAATGAAATAATAGAGAGTGTGGCAGGCCAAATATCCTAAAAAGGAATTTAATTGCAGGCCTGACACCCAGCTGATCAGGAGGAAATGGGGATTTTGCAGTAACCTTCCCCTGGAGTGGGGAGGGAACTGAGATTTTGCAGTATCCTTCCCCTGCCATGCCCACCAAGCCACACCCACAGAACTGGTAGTAAAAAAAATTGAATCCCACGATTGATCTATATGTGTACTCAGTGAGGCCAGATCCCAGGATGCTGGTGTTTTCTCAGAGCTCTTTGTGATTTGGTATTGCTACAAATTTAGTTGAATGTTTGTGCTGTAATCAATGCTGGAGCGTTTCTTGCCATTTTTTCTTTAGAGCACTCAAAATCTTTTCAGACTAACAACATTAGTTAATGGAATCAATCCTTGAAGATTAAGGAGCTAATCTGTATTTTGAGTCTGTCCCAAATACATGCACAATCTCAAAGTGTTCTGAGTTCGCAGTTTTTAATTTGCATTTTAATTAGGCACTTTCATCTCAGCTGTGGTATATGTGGGTGTATATTATCCAATTAGCGGAAACGTTAACCAAAAACATCCGTATAAAAGCAATTTATTTATTTAGTAGATTTTTATCTCATCTTCATTACTTTATAAGTAACTTATAAGGGGGAGAAAACACATAATACTCCTTCCTGTTTATGGAGATTCTCAGTCATCCAGGTCTAGGTTGTCCTAAAAATGCTTTTTCAAGAGGCAACTGGACTTTCTTCTTTGAAAACGTTTCACTTCAAGAGAAGCTCAGAGCTAAAGAAAATTCTTGGATGAGAAATGAAACGTCTTCAAAGAAAAACCAGTAAGTTTAGTTGCCTCTTGAAAATGCACCTTTGGCCTTTCCTCCTCCTATTTCTCCTCACAACAACAACCCCATGAGATGGCTGGGTTGAGAGGAAATGATTGGCCCAAAGCCACCCAACTGGCTTTCACGTGTAAAGTGGGACTAGAATTCACCGTCTCCTGCTCTCTCAGTCAGCACCTTAACTGCTATACCAAACTGGATATCTAGGCAATGGTAATAAGACAATGAAATTTATGAGTCTGAGGAGATGACTAAAAATATGTTTTTAGTCCAGCTCTACCCTCTTTGTCCTTAATGATCAATAAACAACCCAAGTATCATGGTAAAAATGTTATCCCAAATAACTTTTCATAATTACCTCAGAATTTTGGATGGTTGTCAGAAAAGAAATGGCAAACCTAGCTTTTTCTCTTTTAGTCAAACATTTGGTTCCCTTTTAGCATGCCACCACTGTTAAGATTTGACCTGTAATATGATGAACCATTTTAGGGCTGATTCATGGGATTCAAGAATAGAAGTCCTTTTAAAAACCTAGAATTATTCCCAGATGGATTCTGACAGTCCCTCTATAATTGGGCTTGAAATAAAAATAAATAAATAGATACATTAACCTTCCAATTGATTTAAGGCATTCATTCACATTACAGCAAAAGCAAAACCTAGTCCCCCATGATGAAAGTTCCCAATTTCTCCTAATTTTAAAAGAGACTCACTTGATTGATTTTGTCCTACCCAGATTATTTTTTTACTTGAGTTTTTAAATGAGGAAAACAATTTCTGGTCTTACTGTTCAAAAAACAATTTTTGAACAGTAAGTAACAATTTTGTACTGTATTAGTCCATCACCTCAATATTCTCAGTGGCAGGGCAGTCCAAACATTTGTACAATAAATAACATGCAAAATATTTGTGCACACAAAACCTGCCTTAACTTACTTGCATTCCCTCATATTGCACCAAAATCAGGTTAGGGCAAAAAATGAATGCTAGCCTTAAAGCTATCATTTTGTTTGAGATCACACCTCTTTTCTGAACAGGAATTGCTTGCTCCCATAGAGAATTTCATTCATCAAATTGGTTTTAATTATTGAATTAAAATATTTTGCCCTTTTAGTGAAGTCACGTTGAAGGAAAATTTCGCTCGCTTTGTCTTTGTCTGAATACCAAGAACACTGAGGAGATCAGTACTGGAAATGTTACTAAGTCCAACTCTATCTGACTAGAAGTGGACAGAAACTAATGACTACACAATGTTGTGACATAATCACATAGTGGTGGAACCCTTCCCCCATCCCCCAATGTATAGCAAATCTACCAAATAGCTCAACAGTAATGGAAGAACCTAGTTACCACTGTTACTAAGCTGTGAGTGTCTGTGGAGATACTCAGTCATCCATGTCATGGATGTCCCAAAGGTGCTTTTTCAAGAGGCAACTGGACTTTCTTTGTTTTTCCTTGAAGACATTTCACTTCTCATCCAAGAAGCTTCTTCAGTTCTGAAGAAGAAAAGAAGAGAAACTCTGAATATAACATACCAGTACAAGCCTTTTAACAAATAAAAGTAAAAGAAAGGTACCACATTTCCACTGTAATTATGATCATATGATCCCTTTAGAAAGAGAATGTTGCAGTCAGGATTCCTATATTAAGTTCACCGAAAAATTAATTTCTCTCCTTTCCCCACTTAAAACAACTCTTCCATCCTATTATTTCTCAAATACTATGAGAGTGAGCAAGCAATACTGAAGAATCCTGGCATTTTCCAAAGCTGTGAAAACAATTAATGCATACTGTATAAGACTTGAGTAGATCAAAAATGTAGCACTCTCCTTAAATTAATAGAAAACACATAATACCTTTAACAGTATAATATACTGTATAATTATTGCTTTTCTAAAAGGTATTTGCACTTAAGGGGGCCCACAATTATGATACCCCCCCCATCTCTTCTCTAGGGAACAGAGTTTGGTAGATAAATATAAACACTTCACTAATAAATAAGCATAATTTAGCCAGGAAAATGAGAAAGATGCTTCTCTAGCTGAAGTATCACAGCTGTGGAACATTGATTCCATTATAGCCATTTAAGAATGCCAATTTTTAAGCCACTTAAAGCTGCCAGCTACATTTAACAATGACAAAAGTTGTTACAAGGAATGTTTTCATCTGGGTGGTCTTTCCTGTTCAAATGGGAAGATGAAATGCCTTGCTGGGATGAATTTCCTGGTGCTGATCTGTCTGTGTGTGTGTGTTTGTGTGTGTGTATGTGTGTGTGTGTGTGTGTGTGTAGAGCACAAAAGACAATATTATATCACTGAGAAGGCAAGTATGGTATCATGTTAGAACTTGCAACCATGGGTTAATGTGGATAGGAACAATTTCAATTTGTTGAATTCTGCCTCTTAGCTTGGTAACATTTTTACTGTTAATATATATTTTACAGTAAAAAGACTTCGCTGTGACATAGACTTTCCAAGATTATTTTTCAGATAACAGGCCTTGAGCTATGCCTTTAGGGTGAACAAGTTGGTTCAAAAGTACATGATTTAATCAAGAGTCAGTGAAGCAAAATAAAGATCTACTCATTGCTGAGTAGATAAAGATCTACTCATTGCTGAGTAGAGAACTATGCACCCATTCTAGAGTTAGCAGAACACTTACTGGTGTGAAAATTTGTGGTATGTGGTAGTGTGGTTTCATTGCCAATTTCTAATCTGCTTCTATTGTTTCTGCTGTGAGTTACTGTCAAATACTGTTCTAGTAATACACAGGACAAGTAAAATTGATTGGTGCTTGTTTTTCCCTGAAAAGAAACTCAGCAAAACTAAAATAATCAAACATGGTGTTGTAGTTGAAAGGAGGCTCAGTTTAACATATGCTGTGGTGGTGCAGTGGTTAGAATGCAGTATTGCAGACTAATTCTGCTGACTGTGATCTGCCAGCAGTTAAACAGTTCGAGTCTCATGGGCTCAAGGTTTACTCACCTTTCCATCTTTCTGAGGTCAATAAAATGAGGGCCCAGATTGTTGGGGGCAATATGCTGACTCTGTAAACTGCATGGAGAGGACTGTAAAGCACCATGAAGCAGTACACAAGTCTAAATGCTATTACTATTGTTCAGTGATGGAATATAACAAGATTAAAATGTATTTGAATATAAGTACCTTGGGTTGGTAGTTGGGCTGTGGGTCTGAGCTCCAAGTTGCCAAGCTTGAGCTCAGACCAACAGCCCAGACAATAAGATCTTTGACTTCTTTACCATGGTGGATGGGTGACTTTAGAACAGGGGTGTCAAACTCAAGGCCCAAGGCCCGGATCTGGCCCATGGGGTGCTTAGATCTGGCCCTCGAGGCCACCCTAGAAACAGTAAATGACAGGCCTGTGGTGCCTCTTCCAGTGAAAATGGAGCTCAGGAGGGCCACGTGCTGCCCTCCCGAGCTCCATTTTCACTGGCAGAGGGCTGCAAGAGTCCGTTGCAGCCAAAACCAGACCTCGGGAGCTTGTTTTTGCTAGTAGAGTGCTCAGGCCACAACAGGGCTCCATGACATGAGTGACATCGAGCTGGCCATGTCTCCCCTGGCCACACTCTCCCCCGAGGTCAAACACAACTTAGATGTGGCCCTCAATGAAATCGAGTTTGACACCCCTGCTTTAGAAGGTCAGGTATATTTGACAGTTAGCCTTTATTGCATTCTATACCGTATTATTTTGGATTCAAGACCTGATATCAAGATCCATGCAACATTGGCAGGAAGCAAGCTTATTCCACAAGCCTTTATTTCTGAAACGATCAGAGGCATTAGGGGAAGAGGTTTCATCTTCTTTTACTTGACAGGACAAATGAAGGAAATGAGTACAAATTTCCTTGAGCCATTGGAGAAACTCAGTGGCTCAAGAACTCAAGAGACAATGTCTGGACATGTACAAAAATGACTGCAAAAGATTACAGAGGAACCCTAGTGAACTACAGTACAAGCCAAAACTGAGGATTAAACAATGGATGGATAAGCAGCATAATTTAATCAATATGAATTAGGTGGTGGGAAACTGTCCAGGATTACTGACAGTGTGGGAAAATGATGTCATTGGTGTAAATAGAAAAGAATGAGGATGCCACCAAGATACGGTGAAGCAAACTTCTCCCCAGTCATTTCTTTAGTCATCCGATTGAAGTTCAATGTTCAATGCCCAAGATTATTTAGGCCCCTGGCATGTGAGGCCAGTCTGCCGTCCTCCTGAGGCAGAACAAATAATGTGCTTCATACAGTGAATTGAGAAGGGTAGAAAAACCAAGCAATCCCCTTTCTACTGTCGATGTCTCTTATGATTCAGGAAGTCTGTAGACAGTCTCAGTCATCTAGATCATGGTTGTCCCAAAGGTGCTTGTTTTGAAGATGTTTTGCTTCTCATCCAAGAAGCTTCTTCAGCTCTAACAGGATAGTGGGGAATGGAAGGATTTATACCCCTTGCAGACAGCTGGTCATTTGCAGGGTCATTGAAGCACTTGGAGGTTTATCTTTTTCCTCAGGGTCACCTGAGTAGTGCTCCTGGTTCCTGTACTCTGCAATTTTTTCTCTGGAAATCTATTCCTACTCCCACATCATTCAAAGGGTATTCACCCCAAATCTACAGACTTTTAGCTATACAATTAGGGATATACGTATATATATATATATATATATATATATATATATATATATATATATATATATATATATATATATATATATATATATATATATATATATATATATATATATATATATATATATATATATATATATACGTATATCCCTAATTGTATAGCTAAAAGTCTGTAGATTTGGGGTGAATACCCTTTGAATGATGTAGATATATATATATATATATACGTATATCCCTAATTGTATAGCTAAAAGTCTGTAGATTTGGGGTGAATACCCTTTGAATGATATATATCAGTAATGGGTTGCGGGCGGTACGCCACTTTATGGATGTACCAGTGCTGCTGGGAGAAGCAGGCATCATTCCAGTATGGTGCTTCAGAGGGCCCACCTGCATTCCTGAGCTGTATTTGACCCAATTGGGCTATTTGCGCATACACTGCAGCATATGGTGCCTGTGTGATGCTCCACCAAGCAGCTGGAGAGTCACAAGCGGTGGGTGCGCATGTGTGCACAACACATGTGCATGTGGTGGACGCCCGGCCCCGTCGCAGCATACTGTTTGCGATGGGATCCAGAACGCACCACTGATATGTATATGTATAGGTTCTCCTGCTTGAGCAGGGGGCTGGACTAGAAGACCTCCAAGTTCCCTTCCAGCTCTATTCGAATTCAACTCCAAGAAGCAATCACTGATAGGCAAGCCTGGCAAAATTATATCCTGAAGTGACTGAATGACTAAACAACTTTCAGCTCAGGCAGGCTAACATTTTGTTTTCCTGCTTGTTCGCCTTTCTCGTCTTACAAGCCAAAAAGATCATTGACTTTGGGGTTATGAGGAAAATAGGAGTTCTTGCATTGAGAGTTCCTTGGGTGAACATGAAGCACCTCCCAGTGGAAGTTAAAACAAAGATAATGTTTCCCTTTGCATAGGCTAAGGCAAGTAAGCATAAGGAAAAACAAGTTACTCATTGTAAAAGCTGTAAAGTAAATGCTGTAGTGTTATCATGTCTCCTAATAGCTACATCTGTATTAGATGTATTAGAAGCTTGTCCCCTCTCATGATTTAATACAAGGACACATGATTTATAATAGGTTGTTTTTGAAAGAGCACAAGAGATATGGGCAATGACCCCTGAATCCAGCTCCACAACTGAAAAGTGAAGCAAATGAAAACCCAAACAAAGGAAGTAATTTAGTGCTTCTGAGCTGTCTTTTAGTAGTAGAAGTTGGGAAGCATGTTACATAGCAAAACAAAACAGCAATTGCTGCCTTGGGGCTACTTTCCATTCTATGTAAAGTTCATGTCTTTCAGAGAAAGCTTTCAAATAATGGGTTTCTCTTAGAAATACATCGCTGTTATGTAACAAAGCTGCTCAGAATACAACTTCTGGAAGGAAATATTTTGTTGTTCCTTGTCCCTATTGCAGGGTGAATTTTCTCTAGCCAGACTTCTTCCAGAGCATATGAGGGTTATGCTGGGGTTGAACTCCAAAGGAATGAGTAGTTCCAGGACAAAGAACTATTTTTTTAATAGTGTTAAATGAACATTATAGTTAAATTTAAAAATAGTGAATTGTTCCTCATGTTGTATTCTGGGATGGTACCAATATTTATTAGCATATTGATTCTCATAAAAATGCTCATTTTACTCATTACTTCAAAGCAAACAAAGGAAATTTCATGGATAACCCTATAGCTAATGCTACAACCTTTGATAATATCTCATGCAGGCATTTTTTTTAATTTTTTGTGATGGTTAAAATTTGATGAAATTTTTTTGATAGGCTTGAGAGTTTGAGCCCAAAGTCAACAAGACATAAGGTCCTAGAGGAATAGATTGTGCACCTCTGGGTTAGATACAGAGTATATAATATAACGTAATCAAAGGAGAAAACGAACAGTGTGCAACATCAATGATCACCATCATCATCATCATTTCAGCCACCATCTATTTAGTCACAATACTTGCTGATGTTGTTGACCCATCTTGGTTTAGGTCCCTTTTGTGGACACTTTTTGTCAAGTGGGATCCATTCTATTTTACTCTCTTGATGATATCATATACTTTCATTTGTCCTCTAATCCATATGCAGGTCTTTCTATCTTGTCTTGTAATGCCGAGCATGTATCTTTCCATAGCTCTTTGAGTCACTCGTAGCTTTTGTAACAATTGTGAGATTAGGTACATATCGATTTCATAACACACATTCTTGTTTTTCCATTGTGAGAGCATTTACAGAAATAAGGAAGGTCAGAGAAGGATCTGTCCAGTGTGCATCAGGTCAATACATTCTAAAACACATTGTATAATTATATTAAAAACTCCTCATGTGATCCCCAAATACCAAACTCCAATAAAAGCTGCTAGACATCTTTGTCTGCCTGTAAGGTTACTGATTATTGTTATGAGTGCAATTTAACCATCTAAATAATACTAATACAGATGCAGAGATGTCTCTACTATTCTTTTGGATGTGGTTTGCAGAGAAGTAGCAGAGCAAGCTGCCTTCAAAGCTCTCTGCTGCATCTCTGCATGTCAATGTCTTGATTATAACTCTTTTGGGCTGGGATGTGTGGTCAGATCAGCAACTAACAGAACAAAACGGGGAGGAGCACATTCTTCTGAAGAATTTCCAAGGAAACCTTCTTAGATATTATTACTCATAAGGGTATGGAGTCTTGACTATCTCACATTTAGGAAACGGTGGTTTAGAATGTCAAATCTTTATTGTTGCAAAGATTCAACTGCCTTTTATAGTTTATTCCTAGTATTATTTATATTTGCTATGTATTTTCAGTCACAATGCTTGTGGCTCTGAACTCTAACCAGAGCAAATCTTCATTTTGCTCTCCCTCTATAAACTGCTTTCTCAAAATGCAAAGAGAAGGCAACCCACAGGATTATGGCAATTAACCTCCCAAGTATCAGAAATGAACCAGATGTCCCAAGTCGAACAGTACATTTTGAATTGCCCAGGAGTATCTTTGTGATTTGCAGCATTCTATCTGCTTATGTAGTAATCTTGGCAAGGGAAGTATGATAGACATCAGTAGCATAGTCTCTAGAATTTCCACTTATGGAATTCCACTTGTGGAATTAGGAAAGGGCAAAATTTAATTTTTCAAGGAAATGACATTCAGTTGTGCTTTTTGTTTTGTTTTTCAAAAATGTTGCGTCCTGGTAATAAAAACAGTTATCTGGAATATTCCTTCTGTTTGCAGAAGGAAATTTATATTACATTGAATTTTAAAGCAAGGTTGGACAGCTACAGTAAGCCATGGTAAAAAAAATGGTATACAGTATATTCACAACTAAGGACCCAGCTGGGAAGTTTAAAAAATTGTTAAGAATTTTTTTCATGTATCCATGAAGATTCCAGATGCTGAGTTTGATTCCAAAGATATTTCTTATTTGATTGATGAGTTCCAGATAAAAGACTTTACTGGTATTGATTTGTATCTATTATGTTGCATGCAGTGCATTTTCTAAATGTATATAAACAGCTGTGATTAATGGCTGCCAGCAAATCTTTACTAAAAGTATAACAGAATAACAAGAGTTGGAAGGGATCTTGTAGGTCATCTAGTCCAACCCCCTGCCCAAACAGGAAACCCTATACCATTTATGACAGATGGCAGTCCAGTCTCTTCTTGAAAGCTTCCATTGACGAAGCCCACAACTTCTGAAGGCAAACTGTTCTGTTTTACTAATGAGAAGTACATTAGAAGACAATAAATCCAACTAAATCAAATTTGACTATATTCATCTTAAATTACTTGAGCAATTCCTCATTTATTCTGAAGAAGTGAGGGGATGCTGCTGGAAAGCAACCATGAATACTCTTGCAGACTGCTTCATCCCCTTTAGGTTATCGAGTGATAGCTAAAGCATAGACAATGCAATGCACTCAAGGAAGGTGTGATCTTGGTGAATAGCATTTACATTATCTAGCTTCTTTTGGGTACTTGACTCCTCAAGTAAAGCACTAATTTATAAACAAACCAGTGAAAATGGCCCCAAGGAAAGTTTAAAGGTTAGCAGCTTTTATTTTATTTGCACAACCTATTTTAAAATTAAAACTAAATTGGAAATTAAGTGAAACCTTCTAGTACTCATTAAGAGCTTCTACCAACCATTTAAATCACATAACAATAATAATGTCATAAAAGAGTTCTTTTCAATGAAGAATTGGTATCGTACATTTACAATCAATGGTTTTGTGTGGGTGCACTAGTTCTTATAGAGATATCTCTTGGCACTTACACATTTTTCTTATCCCATCTTTTTATTATTAATTGGAAGCCAACCTGGCCATTGGATCCCATTCATATTCATAGTAAATAAAAATGTTTGACAGTTGTATCCTGGTGAGTGTGTGTGTGTGTGTGTGTCTGTCTGTCTGTCTGTCTGTCTGTCTAGATCTGGGCTACAAAAACCTATATAAACACTAGATTTATATACTTCTTTGAACATCTGGTAGCCCTAAGCTGAATTTGGACTCAGCCTTTGTTTTCTAAGCATCTGTGCAATGGGGGAGGGGGCAATAAGTACAATAAGAATGCATCCAGGGGGTTTAACCTGGTGGTAAAGAAGGATCTCATGATTTGACTTCTAGAAGTGTCTTTTTATTATTGGAGATGCTTGTGATGGCTGGCTATCAGCTTGGCTGACTTCCAGAAAGGGTTGAACCAGTGACTGAAAGTTATGGGGAACAATGGCTGTTAGCCTTGATGGCAATCTGACTGCTTCAAAAGGCCATCTGTTGGGAGTCTAGGGGCTTCCTTTTGCTGTTAGTTGGCCAGTAATGAGAACAGTTTGTTGGACTAGATGAGCCAAGGTGTGATCCAGCAAAGCACTGCTTTTATATTGTTAAATTGTTTGTGTCTGCAAGTGCAACCATTTTGTGAGTGAGCCCACAGCATGGTGTTCAAAATGTAAAACATGCCTTTAAAAGTTGCTTACTCCTATATTAGAGTTATAGTCTCACTGTAGGCATGAAGCCAGCTGAGTAACCTTGGAGCACTCACTCCCAGTCCTATGAGGCAGACAAGGGCAAACCACTTCTTGGCTAAAAAAAAAACAACTGCATGGACTTGTCCAGGCATTCCCCAGGAGTCAATTGGAGTGTGAACTACACACATTCTTGTGCATTTATCTACAATGGAAACCAATAATATGCTTACATAGAGAAAAGTATTATCCATGGTCACAAACACACTGCTTTGGCTTTTAATGTCTTCTCAGTATTTGAGAATATTGATTATTATCAGATATAAAGAGAAATAGAAAAAAAAATGAGATATATGTTAGATATCTCTGACCTATCCACCCCCTTGATTGGTTGGAGCTTTCCCAAAAGATTCTTTTAGGATAATTTAGCAAAATGGTTGGATTTTCTAGAGGATAATATTCCCCAAGAAAGCACTCTTCATCCTTTTCTAAGTAAAGCAAGGTGTTTTTCATTTTATTTTATTTTTTACTCCCCAAAATATAATTTCTTGTTCTGGTTTTGATTTGCAAAATGACTGAAGGCAGCATTTTGGTGAAATTGTGGGAGCCAGGCTGGGTATTTTCTTCAATGATGCAGCTGTGTGATCTCAACTTTTCCCACCAAACTGGATATAGTATAACTCCCTCCCCATCTCACCCCACCCCTGCTTTTCCCAATCTACTCCCTTTCTGGGAATATTGAGGTTGAATCTGATTTCAATTTGTTACCTTGTTGTCAAAGAATACAATTTAAAAAGACAAAATAATTGGCAAAAGACTTTTTTCCTCCCCCCTTTCTATATCCTGTTGTGGTAGGGATTGCTGGAAAGGGAATGTTGAAGATCTTATGAAGTTATAGGTGGAAATTCCACCCACACAGAGCACTGCTTAAGGCAGAAGGGAAAAAAATAAAGCTAGGTTGAAAGTTTTATAAAACATACTTCAAACATGAGTTCTTTGAGGCTTCTGCTATGTTATATTTTAACTATATCTTGAGATCAGGTTCAAACTACTTGGTACATGAGTATGAGCATTTGGGGTAGAGGGAACAAGTTACATTGACAGAGATTTACTCAAAGACAGTTGAATTCTCAATTTTCCTCTGGTTCAATTAGTATCACCAATGGTCAAAAATGATTGGGAGATACAAACCTGCAACTTCAGACGGGATCACAAGTTCTTCCCATTTATTTTTAGGAGAAGGGGTACAGGATCCAATCAAGGTTGGTCACCAGGACCAGAGGTTTAATCTTCCAAGTTTTTGGGCTCATGCTGGAATACCACCAGAAGTTCCCTGAGAGAGGGGGGGGGTTTCCCTGAGGATGGGTTCTAGTACGAGTCCAAAAGCTCGGAAGACTAAACCTCTAGTCCCAGTGACTGACCCAGATTGGATCCTGCAACATTATCCTGAGACATGTATATTCACCTTCGTTCACGAAAAGGGGTACATTTTAAGTGGCCATGGCCACTTCTTTGATTAAAAGCAATTGAGAGAGTGAAACAAACACAGGGAATAAAGACTAGAGAAGGAAAATGTAGATATATCTTTGTTGCTTCTTTTTGTCCTACCATGAATTTCTTGGTGCCCCTGCCTTTTGAGCTCATTGCTGGATGTCTTTATGTGATGACATGTTTAAGTGGCTGTCAAGCAAACAGATATGAGTTGGTGTTGTCAGCACTCTGAAGTTAGCAATGTGAAGAAACAGAAGCAGCTGGGATGTTATAGAGTAACAGAATCTTGAAAGCCCACCCATTTCTTTCTATGTACCTTATACCAAACAAAATCAGTTTTTTTAATTCATTTTTTAATACAAATTATACATATTATAGGAACAAAGTGTTGTTCATGTTTTTGTTTACATCCTCTCATTTCCATAGCATTTTACATCATAGTTTTGTTTTCACTTTCAGCCAAATTATTCTCTTCCATTATTTTTCATTGTTATAGTTATTTTTTCTTAATACATAAACAATTGCCCCTTCAAAGTTACACCAAATTTTCATTTCTTATTTTCTCCATTTGTATATTTTGCTATAAACAGCATATATCCTCTAATTCAATTTAAACATAGAGAGCATTTCAAACAAAATCAGTTTTGAGTTTCTGTCTCGTGTGTTCCTTTTTCTCAGGATTGATTAAGATTTTCATAAACTAATGAACCATATAGATTCATTGCTCCCTTGGCCTCATCCTAAGTCTGGTTTAGGTTCTTTCACAGATGAATGTCTCCAGAGTCATCTGTGATAGGCAGCCTTATACACTTATGTTTTCTCTTAAAGTAGACTAGATTTGGTCTGCAAAAATTAGGGTGGTAGAATAATTCAGTGCTGCCAGCTCATGGTCATTTGGATTTTTGAACTGGTAGGCCTAAAGTGGTAGAAAGGAAAAATGTGACAAATTAAGTTGTATGATCTCTTTATTTATTTATTTGATTTCTATATCTGTCCATTTCAAGAAATGACTCTGGATGGCATTTTGATTAAGTTTCTCAATCTCATGGCCTAAATGTGCATGACTGGCATATTAATGAATTGACCAATTGGCAGCATTTTTGAACCACCAAATTTCAACTCCGATACTTATTAAAAGAATAGAAAAGCCATTTAAAAACCTAATAGAATATCTGTGTACTTTGCTGAGCAATTTAGAACGGGATGCAAGTTCTTCATCATATATAAGATAAGATCTTACACATTAATATGGAGGTTAGGTTAACTACTCTAATTGCATAATCCTGTAGTCTGCTCCTACAGGGAAAAATACAAAACAGGTAGCAATTGAAAATAGGTTGAGATTGAGAATGCTTCAGCTGCAAGACACAACTGAGACAAATTAACCTTTTGTCTCATGTAGTTGCTTTACAAGGGTATCACCTCCATGGATGACACATAGGGTGTGAACGCTTGGGATGGAGCCATATTGCTAAAGCTAAGCAGATCTGGTGACTGTTAGTCTAGTAACAGTCTAGTTTATGACTACATTATCATAGTTAATGACTACATTGCCTTCAGTTCCATGACAGAAGAAAGGAGATATATAAATGAATTAAATAATAGGAGCAAGGATGCTTTTAGAACTAACAATGCTTCTCTGCTTTTAAGAAATATTGTAGGTAGAAAATCAGGAAGGTGATGCCCTGTTCTCTTCTGAAAATGTAATTGCTCTCTTCCGCTTCCTATTACTAAACCATCTTAATTTGGCATCTCCTGGCTATGCCTTGTATTGTTCTGCTTTGTATTACATTTAGCTATGTGTTTCTCTTCTTTCTTTCTCCTTTCTTTCCTTTCTCCTATCTAATGTACATTTTATTATAATCACTGTATCACCATATGATTTTTGACTGGGATGCGGAGGTTACTACACAATCTGTGTATATGTGCATTTGTCCTATATTAGTTCTCCGGAAACAATTCCTTCCTCCTTTATATAGCTTATGGTGAACCTATCACCCCAGGTCAGATCTCCGTGGCATTTCTTACATGAGCTTCTGTTTCCATGCAAATGACAAAACAGAAGCTCACAAAATAAAAAGTTCTTACCTCTTGCCACACTGATGGGGGATGCCCTGTTTCCTGCCGGCAATGGGTCTTCAGATCTCTGCTGCGCATGTGTGCATGTCTGTACATGCACACATTTGCACATGCACACGCATGTGAACATTCACCCATGCATGCATTTGCACACATTTGAGCATGTGCGCCTTTGTGCACATGCACACACCTTTCAGTTTGGGCATGCGTATGCGCACAGTTTGGGCACTCAGTGTCTAAAAGGTTCAACATCACTGGCTTATGGTATGAGGATTATAGTAGTCACCTGAAGCTGTAGCACAAAAAACAAGCAAGCAAACATAAACAAACAGGAATAAGAAATCTAATTTTTCAAAGATATATTTTATAGCACCGTGGATTAAAGTGACTGTGGTTCATTTCATGGAAACAATTAGCAAGTAACTAATTAGTTGCATCTTACACTCCTACTATGGTAGCAACAGCTACAGAAGCTTTGTTAGACTGGATACTCCCAGAGCAGAAAGGCTCCAGATAATATACAAGCCATTCTTGTGGAGATGCAAAAACCTCTGCTACCATCTACCAAACAGACTGATGCTTAGTGATGACACCCTACATTAGCCATGCATAGAAAACAATACCCACAGAGAATTACTCAGATGTTGTGACATGGAATTCACATATATAATGCACAAGGGAATTGCCCTGATATTTTCCAAGTTCAGCTGGAGTTGCTTTCGCATTAAACCTTAAAAGCTGAACTGTAGAAGAATCTAAGGGGTCTCCCAATCAAAGGAAGATGGAGCACATGAAGGTTAGGTATGTGTGCCTTCAAGTCAGTGGCAACTGCTTGGATTAGTCCCTGCAGAGTTTTTTGGGCAAGATTTCAGAAGTGCTATGGCTTTGCCCGCTTCCTAGGGCTGAGAGAGAGAGTGATTGGTACAAGGTAACCCAACTGGCTTTTGTGTCCAAGGCAAGACTAGAACTGCCAGTCTCCAATCCAGTGCTTTAACCACTACAACAAACTGGCTTTCTACATGAAGATTTAACATTCTTGTTTTCTGTTAAAATCATGAATGAACTGCATCTAGGGGAGACTTCTTTCTATGCCAAGGAATGATTCCATTATAATACATTTCATAATTTTAAACTATGATTTGGATAGAGAACTTGCAGTTTAAAGTGGAAAAAGAAGCTCAAGCAAATTTTGGAAAAAAAAGATACTCAAATAAATTTTGAATTTTTAAAGCATAGTTGCTAGAACTACAAGTGTTTTGCTGATTGGTTCTTTTTGAGTATGCAAAGCAGATAACCTGATAAGGTTTCAGCCTTAGTGAGGCTGAAACCTTATTCAGCTTTCTCACCAAGAGAAAGATAATAAACAATGTCTATTAATGAATCTTGTTTCTCAGTTGTAGAGTTGCCTTTATTTTCTATCTTCTTCAACCCATCAATCTGCACTCTTTTTATGTCTTCTATTCTTTTCTCTCTTTTTTTTTGCAGCTACTCTTTTTGATAAAATCCATAGGGTTAAATAAATCCCAATTTGGTCTACGTTGTACTTTATATTTGAGGGGGAAGGGCTTATCCAGCAGTTTTAGTTCAGCTGCTTTATAATATAATGAGCCTTTTAAAATAGTGGACTATGAAAGTCTACTTTGTTTGCAAGTGAATTGACCACATGTCTTCCTGTGATCTCAAACTTCAGTGAGCAATTATTTTGATAAATACAAAGAGACACACGCAAAGGTTATAGCCTGGAGCAGACCTTTATGGAAACTGCTCAGGAGGAGATTCTACTTGTTCTTCACTTCTCTGCTTTATAAACAGAACTGAATTCTCACAGACAGCACTACATGATCATATACTGTATGTTCAACATCCTTGTGAACTTTAATTAAGGATGAATGGCAGTGGTTTGTTGCAGGTGGTACACCCTGGTATGGGCGTACCGGAGCCTACCTGGAGCACCAGGTACTGTTCTGGTACGGTGTTCCAGAGGACCACCTACCTGCCTGAGATCCTTACCTGTCCTTTAAAGCCTTCGGCACTTCCGCACACACACATGGCACATACAGCACCTGTGTGATGCTCCGCTGAGCAGCTGGAGCGTCACGGAGGCTTGGGAAGGGGTCACTGGCAGGTACTGGCTGACTCCATGTGGACTCCGCCGGGCTCATTCCAACCATACCAGTTGGAACGGGATCCGGAACCCACCACTGATGAATGGTCTTAATTTGTGAACTGTTGGACCAAAGTGCTGCATGGAACAGTTATTTCAAAATTGTATTTAAATACAATTTGACAAGGAACGTATGATTTTGTTACTCAAGGACCAATCAGTTTTTATTAAATCAGCTAATAAAGGTGAGACACTGATCTTTTAGGGCAGTGGTCCCCAACCCCCGGTCCGCGGACCGGTGCCGGGCCGTGGAGAACCTGGCACCGGGCCGTGCAGCGGCCGGGGGCCATGATCCCTGCTGCCTCTTCACCCACACGCGCAGCCTGAGATCAACCCCGGGACTCGAACCCGAGAGCCGCCTCTCCGGTCCAAACCCCACTCCCACCCGCCCGGCCGCCTTGGTAGCCCGTGGAGACGGAGCGCGTTCGGTTCGCCGCTACCTGGGGGCGCCGTCCCCATGACATCACCGCGGAGTCCTCGCCTCCTTCCCTGGCGAGGCTTTCTCCCCGCCAGCCAATCAGAGGCCAGTCCCCGGGCAAGCGGGGACAAGTTGCTGGCCGGTCGAAGCAGAAGCGGGAGATTGGAGGGGGGGAGAGAGAGCGAGAGCGAGCGCTGGGCGGGTGGCAGCGCGTTCCACAGCGGACTAGGCGCGCCGCGGGCTGCCAACCCCCCCCCCCACACACACACGTACACACACTGCCTCTCTGGCAATTGGCTGCCCAGGAAGGGAGCGGGGAGCTTTCACAGATAGGAACGTGATGGGGTTTGTTTTCTTCCCCCACTCCTGAGCCCCCCCTTTTTTTTTGCTTGCCTTCTGGGGTCTCCGCCGTGGAGCAGCCGAGGTCAGATGGGGAGGCGGAGAGAGAGAGAGAGAGAGAGAGATGGGCGGGTGGCAGCTGTCTGTGAAACATCTTCCCCTCCCCACCTCCTGGGCAGCCAATTGCCAGAGAGGCACGGGGGGGGTGGGGGGGTGGGGGGGTGGGGGGAAATAAAAAGAGAAGTTGCCCTTTCATTTTGCAATCTCTCTCTACGACCTTGTTTCATTCTCTTCCCTTTTGTTTCGTCCTCATTTCTCAATCTCAGCAACTTTAACACTTTTGGACTTCAACTCCCCAAATTGCCCAGCCAGCTAGAATAGATAGATAGATGGTGGATAGGTGATTGATAGATAGAGAGGGATGGATGGATGGATAAATAGATAAATAGATAGATAGATGATAGATAGATAGAGGATATATACACATACACCCATACACACATACATACACAGAGAGAGACAGAGACAGAGACAGACATGGATGGATAGATGTCACAGAAGTGAGTACACCCCCTCACATTTTATCAATATTTAAGTATATCTTGCAGCAGTTTAGACATTAATGGCTGGGGGCCATGATCGCTGCAGAACAACGCCCCCCCACCCCTGCGCGCGCTCAGCGGGCCACGGTAAAATTATCAAAGGCTGACTGGTCCGCGGCGATAAAAAGGTTGGGGACCACTGTTTTAGGGGAATAAGTTAGAAGTGAAACATTATTAAACTAATGACTATTTGATTGATTGAGCAGGGATGATGGCAAGGATACATAATCTGGGTGCTACCAGATAAAGGAAACTTTAAGGTCAGCAGCAATGGGAGTTCCAAGAGTGCCCTGGGGTTGCAGTTTGCCCATCCTTACTTGATTAGGGAAGGACCAAGATTGCTTATTAAAGTACATTGGTCTTTCCCTTCTCTTTATGCCTGTTCTTTCAATGTAAGTTTTGATACATCTTATAAATATGACTGCTAATTTTATAATTTTGGTTTAAGAAGCCCAAACTGACTAGAAGTTAACAATCAGATCCTGAAATACGGGAAGTTTATATAAGTGTGCATATACCCAAAAGAAAGGGTGTGTTTAACAGAAGTCTTAAAAGAGAAATCTGCCAGAGGTTTAGGTCTAAAACAAGCTGTGGAAGTGATGATAAAAATGAGCTGTTTATACCAGGGGTGCCTACCTCCCAGTCCATGGACCAGCACCAGACCACAGGATGCCAGAAACTAGGTGATGCAAGCAAGCGAAGCCCCATCCACAGGATGCAGGCAGCATGCAAAACCAAGACCCCTCCCATTCACAGAAAAACCTTTCTCTATGGAATCGGTCCCTGGTGCCCAAAAGGTTGGGGGCCATTGTTCTGTACTGTTTCTCCTCCCTTTGGGAACAACTCATTTTCCCTAGTCGGGATGGCTCATTTTCTTTTAATATTCAAAAGGAAAATCTGCGTTAACAGAACCTTCTGGGAATATTCCAATATTGTATACCAATCTAAATTTGTGTTGGCCTTTGATAAGATACAATTAAGTACATGAGTTACCCTTCATTTCTCACTGGCCTCTAACACATGGGAAAAATAGAACTGACAATGTTTTTCTCTAAATAGATCTTCTTCTGGGAAAATCCAACATTAGATGCCTGGAATCTGACCAACAAAGGTTACAGCAGTTCACACGTTTATCCTCATGACAGTTAAGTTCATGAAGTTGCAGCATTGGAGTAATTAATGCTGAAGCCTCATCTGAAAGTTTGAGAGATGCAGAGGAAGATGAGTCTTTTTTAAATAAAGTGCACAAATGAAGTGTTTTTGAAATCAGAACAGAAAAGAAGCCAAGGGCCACAGGGGAAATTTTGCAGCCAGAATGCAAGAGCATCTGATTAAAAGATCCTGGCAGATACGTAAAGAAATGTCTTTGATAAAGCAAGTGTTGGATTTAAGAAAACATATTGCTGTTTCGTGTCAGAAAATTCTCCATGGTGTCAAAATGAAGAGGTTCTCAGCTATAGGAATAAAATAGATTCCATACAGAATGTGATGTTCCCAACATAAAACTCAGGACAGAGAGAAAAATGAAGTGCAGGGCAGCAGAGGGAGTCTGAGGACAGCTAAGGCTTCTAGACAAATATGAGACTATTGGTTTAAAATTCTGTTTTCCTTCTATGAAAAAGATTTGTGCTGGATGGGCTGGCTGCCACCTGCTTTAGCACAAATCAATTTGACTTTTTTAAGTTTTACAATTTATTATGACCTTTCCCTACTATTAGGGAATAGGCTTTTCTTTTCCAAAGAGGCTTTTTAAATGTATTAAACCATTTTCCCCCCCACATTTAGAAAAGCTGTGTCTCTAGCAAAAAACAATCTCTCATCACTCTTCCCACTTCTTATGGATCTTTCCCCTCTCCATTGCAATGGTTGTGGGAATCTCTGGAGATATTTTTCTTCTATGCACATCGTCAGTTCTGTATTATTCAAGGATCCGAGTGAAATCAGCAGGCTTTGGAATGAATTGCATCACTAAATGGTCATCTTGAGACCTTTGATTCAGGCACCAAGGGTAATCACAAGATTGCAGGAGGCGGCTTCCAGAATTTACTCAATTAGAAAACTTTTAATGTAAAAAACTGAATTTGCCTGGCATGGCTTACTTGCTAAAACTAAACCCTCCAGTTAAGTATGCAAAGTGAAAGCCTTTTTTAAAAAAGCAAAAGCAATTTTTTTTATCCATTGCTTATTTTGGGGAATTTTTTTTAAACATTCCAGTCTAGGAAATACCCCCAGACAGTGGTGGGTTGCAGGCAGTACACCCCGGTATGGTGTACCGGAGCCTGCCCGGAGCACCAGATACCATTCTGGTACGGTGCTCCAGATCCCCCCCCTGCTCCTTACTGGTCTTTTAAGTCTTTAGTGCTTCTGCGCATGTGTGTTGTGTGTAGAGCACCTGGGCGATGCTCCACTGAGCAGCTGGAGCATCGCAGAGGCTCACGGAAGCGCTAAGATGCATGCACGAGCTGCGCACGTGTGCACACGTTCTGCAGGCGTCCGTGTGGATGCCACCGGGCCCGTTCCAACCGTTGGAACGGGATCTGGAACCCACCACTGCCTCCGAATACCCAATTGGCCCAACCTTGTTTAACTTCTAAACCCAAAGTCAGCCAGATTGTGTCACTTGATGAAATTGTAAATAGCAGAAGTCATTGTTGGGGGATCTTTTGATCACTCACAGATTCAAAGAAGGTTCTGCTTACTTTGAAGGAATCAGTAATGTATTTTGTCTTCAAACAGCCATCCTGGATCCAGTGGTACTGGAGAACTGTAGTCCAATTTCCAATGTTTCCTCCTTAGGGGGGAAGACACCTGAAAGAAGTGGATTGTTTTGAATCTTTTCAGTCCGATTTACGATACTGAGAAGCATTGATCACACTTTTCAATGATCATGGCAGTAATCCATCCTGGTTTCCTGGATCTCTCAGTGGCTTTCAGTACCATCAACCATAGATCCATCTGGTCCATATTAGGGATTGGGATGGAACGTTGGTTCCAGTCATTGTTGGTATGGTGGGGAGGGGTCTGGCTCTAGACTCCTGGCCCCAGAATTCTGCTGTTTCCCGATTCCCATTAAACATCTACATGAAAGATATTGGTGATAAACTGTTGTGCATGTCTGCTTCAGGCTGCTCAAGTGACACTGTCAGGATTCTTTCCTAGGTTCTGGAGGTTATGGATGAGGAAGGCCAAGAAAGGTTGTGTTTTAGAGACTCCCAATGTTGGGTTTTATTCCCCCCCCTCAGACTCTGGATGGGATGGCATTTTCCCAAGACAGAGCTGGTGTGCAATTTTAGGGCTGTCTTGGACTCATTGTTCGTATTTGAAAAAGAGGTAACAACTGTGGCTGGGAAGGCCTTTGCCCAGATTAATCTCACATATTAAATGTGCCTATTCTTGGATCATGAACTGTACTTATGTTCTCTCATTCTTTAGTAACTTCCTGGCTGGACTATTTCACTGTGCTCTTCATAGAGCTGCTCTTGAAGAGCAATCAGTAGCTGCAGCTGGTCCAGAATGCAGCAGTGTGTGCAATTTTGGACAAACTATGATATGTTCCTATAACACTCCTGTTCATGAGCTTTTCTGGCTCCCATCAGGCTTCTGCATGTAATTCAAGGTCTGGTTACCACTTATAAAGCCTTACAAGGCACGGGACCAGACTAATAGTTACCATATTAAAAATGAATGTGAACTCTGTTGAGTTCTACCTGATTGGGGGTGATGTCTCCTCACTTTCTTTTGATCCCATTTCATGGTTTCCCTTTATTTACATTCTGTGTGTGTGTGTGTGTGTGTGTGTGTGTGTGTGTGTGTGTGTGTGTGTTCGTTCATATGCACATAATACAACCTGGCTATTCTCTGCCCCATTTTTATTAGAATACCTTACAATAATTCAGACCCGTTCTGGTGCAGTGGTTAGAATGCAGCATTGCAGCTAATTCAACTTATTGCCGACTGCCAGCAGTTCAGAAGTTGGAGTCTCAGCCTTGAAGATTGACTCAGCCTTCAATGCTTCCAAGATGGGTAAAATGAGGATCAAGATTGTTGGGGGCAAAATGCTGACTCTGTAAACCACTTAAAGTAAAGCACTGTGAAGTGGTACACAAGTCAAAGTGCTATTGCTATTCTTCCTGGAATGAATTTCCTGATATTGAGAATAATTAACCAACAGAACAGCTTACCTTCTAGAGTTGTGGATGCTACATTGCTGAAGGTATTCAAGAAAAGATTGGGCATTCATTTGTCCAGGATAGTATAAGAATTCCTGCTTTAGGCAGGGGTTGAACAAGTCTCTTCCAGCCCTATAATTCTATGATCCAATAATATGAACAACATCACCTTGTGGATGGATGGATGGATGGATGGATGGATGGAGGGAGGGATAAATAAATAAATAAACAAATAAATGTATTTATAAGTGTTATTGGTTGCCTATCTTACCACAGGGTAACTGTGATCATTGGTCTCTCAGCGAAGATAGACAAAGCCCTGACAATAGACTGGCAAAAGATTACATAGGAGAGAGAAAAGATAAGCCCTTATTGGATGATATGAACAAGGTCTTCAAGTAACTTGAAAATCAATAATCCATATTTACCTCTCCTTGTCAGCTTGTCTGCCCAGTTTCCATTTGTTTTGTCAATCACTCTCCGTGTAAACTGGTGCATGAAACCATAAAAACTGCCTTTCCTCCTTTTCTGTTACCATGGCTGTACCTGGTAAGAACAACAAGCCATGTATTTTAGCCTTCAAACCATCAATATTAAAGTAAGCAATTCCTGAGATATTTATATGCTGGCTAAATTGCAATCCCATCCTCATTTACCTGTGAGTGACATTTCTGAACATCATTGTCTTGGATTAGAATTGCCCTAGCAGTAAACCCTAGAAATCTTTAGGACTCCAAATTGTTTTTCAGCTCCTATGTATGGTGACAGAGCTTGTGGATGAATAACTGTTGGGAAAAGATTAGCTACTCTTACAAAGAAAGGATTAAGGAAGAAAGGCTTTGCCTGCAGGCCTGGTGCAATTTCTATTACTAAATTATACACAGAAGACATTAAGAAAACATACATATCCACATAGCAGATATAATTCTGCCATCAGTTATATATACACACAAAAATGGCATTTCCTTCTATTTACATATGTGTGTACATTCTTAGGACTTTATGTTAACAGAGTGCAAATTTCTCTTGTGTTCATAACATGGGGCTTTCCTTTCTTTACTTTGCTTCTGATCAGGAACAGATACATCACCAAAATTCCCAGGGTTTGCTAACAGGAGGGGGAATGTATCTATCTCATCACTGAAGCACTCCCAGTTATTTTACCTCTTGAATTAAGGCAAGACATATTAGTGTATTGTGTAAATCCAGTGACTGTGGTTTATGAATCATGGTTTATAGCCTAGCATCTTTTATAAGCCCAGCCTGTTGTGTTTCATTTAATAAGCGATAGTGAAACAAACTGTGGTTTAGCAGAATAAATAAATTCAATCATCGTGTCATGGACGGGATGAAACTTGGGTTGGAAATGAAGAACAGAGGCACTCCAGATTCTGTGAGGAACTTCTTGTTTTCAGGACTCAAAGGGAGAAAGGAAATGTGACTTTGAAATCAATCTATGGCAGCAGCAGGAAAGAGGACATTCAGAGCCAGACACATATGCCACAAAAGTCAATCGGAGCTCTGGCTGATGTCCTCCAGGAAGAGGGTTTGGCTCTGGCAATCTTACCGGCAAGTAAGTCAATGGGCTGCAAATGGGGGCCTCAAGCCACACAGGGGGCTGTTGCCAATCTGAAGAGTAAGCTGCCAGGGCACTTTGCCCTCCTGTGGAGCGAGCCGCCTGCCTCTCACTGCTGCCAGGCAAAAAGAAATACAAAACATCCCAACACATGGCTTATGTTTTCAGTGCAGCTGTGCTTGGCTTATGTTTGACAAGGGCCTCCCTTCCACAGAGGCTGAGAAACCATAATTTTTTTCAATGAGTGTTTCTGATTAATGTTGGAAAGCATCCGTGGCTTTGCCAATTCCTTTTGTTGGTTTAATTTCAATGCTAATAAAAGGGAAGTGCCTTTTTATGTGATAGCAAGCAGCAATAAACAACAAACTTTGCATTCACCCCTTGCTTTCTCATTTATCCTCAGTTACTCTGTTTTAAAACTAACCTACATCAGATTTCTAACACCTTTGTGAAGAAATCCTCCATGCTCAATCCAACTCTCTTGCAAGGTCAGATTAGCAAAACTTTGAAGCAGCCTGGGAGGTGACCTCAACTCCTTCCCCACTGACCCTGCAAAGAGGTGGCCTAGGACTGAAATATAATTCAGTTTGCAGCTACCAGCTCTATTTCAAGGAAACCCCAATAGCTGAATTGAGGATTAGGCAGATTGCATCACACTTGAGTCAGAAGCACTGAGGCACTTCCAGGTTGAAAGGATTGACTGGTGACATCACTGTTGCCCGGGGGATGTCCAATTGTGGGCTCCTTTCATGTTCCCAGTAGGAACTGGAGAAAAAGATGGGAGCTTATTCCATCTCACAGCAGCACTTGGGTCTCGAACAAGGGCTTGCAGCTTGTTAACCCTAACCAGATGAGCCACCGTGTATCCAATTAGGGCAGATTAGAAGAAAAATTGTATAAGGGTGGTTCAAATTCAAACTTCAATCACAGGTCCAGATTATGTCCAGAAGGAAATTGTTTTTCAGTTCTGTGCATGTGCAGAACAATTTTAAATGCACTGCACATGCACACACATCAAGCGTGCATGCACAAAGTGTGCACACAATCAAACCAGCAGTAGTGCTAGAGTCATCTTCTGTCCTGGGTGGACAGAAGATGACTCAGAAAAACAAAGCTGATGACCACAGTGGAACGAAGAGCCAGCATGTAAACCAACTTTTCAATAATAGCAATAGCATCTAGACCTATATATCACTTCACAGTGCTTTTACAGTCCTGTCCAAGTGGTTTACAGGGTCAGCCTATTGCTCCCAACAATCTGGGTCCTCATTTTACTGACCTCGGAAGGATAGTAAGCTAAGTCAATATTGAGCCTCGTGAGATCCAAACTGCCAAATTGCAGGCAGCCAACAATCAGCAGAAGTAGCCTGCAGTACTGCATTCTAACTACTACACGACTGTGGCTCTTAATAATAGTAATAATAATATAATAATCTCTCTCCAGAGAAAGAGAGGGCTTGAGATATCCCGCAGTGGTCTCCAGTGGGTTCAGAGCACTGGAAGAAAAGGGAAAGCCATCGTGCTCAAACCATAGTTGGTGCCTTTGAAAGGACTCTAGAAGTATATGTTTGCATGCTTCTAATCTCATTTGGGAATTGCTTGTTAGCTGCTTTTCAGCCACCAGGAACTTTTGGATCAACATGTTTTACAGCAGCAGATGAATTTCCTTCAACCCTTAGTGAAATAATTTTTAAATGCAAATTTAAGGTCTTAAAAAACTACTTTGGAATATGCAATAAAAGGGTGATTAAACTTTGATTTTAGAAAGTTACAAAGGGACTAAAGGTCCCTTTGGAGTAAGATTTTGGAATTAATGATAAAGAATCCATTCTGTGGGGAAAAGTGTTGTTTTTTTAAAAAAATACAATAAGTTAATATTTTAATAATTGAACACTAGATGGAACTAAAGATAATAATTCCAGGAAAAGTACACATAAAACTCATCTTACAATTAGAAAATGAAGCAAAATATTTGAATACTGGACAAACTGAAGGACATTTTTTAATATTGGATCAGAAGTAACTTTTAATAGTATCAAATATCTACAAGTATCTAAAACATATTATGGAAAGATAACAGGTTCTACCTAGCAAGATTGGGATTGAGCTGAAAGTGGCTGGAAAAGGAGAGGCTACAAGAATGACATGGAAAAAAAGATGTTATATTGGACATTAAAAAAACCCATTAAAAGAGATGTATAAATAAAGCAAGAGGGTGATTGGATAATTTTCTTAAATTGGATTTAAAGAGAGGCTTATTGAAGTTTCAAAGAGTCTTGTGAGAAGGGACAAAAAAGGAAAAAATTGAAAAAAAAAACCTCAAGTTCTACATTACTTCCATGGACTAATAGCAATAGCACTTAAACTCATACACTACTTCACACTGCTTTACAGCACTCTCTAGTGGTTTACACAGTCAGCATATTGCCCCCAACAATCTGGGTTTTCATTTAACTGACTTCAGAAATAGACTGCAGCGCTGCACTCTAACCACTGTGCCACCTCGGCTCAGTTGTTATTAAGTATTAAGATTGTTAGAAGTAAAAAGAATATAAATGTGGTTTATTTGATCAAGGTTAAAATAGATACGTTGATAATGGGCTGACACTAGGACTGAAATGATAACGTGTTGTAAATTTAATTGTAAATATGAGCTGGAATATGGAAAGAAGAGATTATTTGTTGTACTTGAAGAGAAAGTTCTAAATTGCTAAAATTGTTTATATTTGTGATTAAAGTGGAAAGTCACTTTTGATATTCTTTTTTCTTTACTATATTCTTATTTTCTTTTCTATTTTTCCTGTTTTCCTTCTTTTTGTAGCTTGTTTCTTTTTATTCTATGTTAGTGTATCTCAGCTATTTCTAATTACAATCTTTAATTAAATGTCTACAAAAAAGATCTTGACTCTCAGGTCCAAACAGAATGAAAGTTATTTTTAAAAAAGAATATAACAAAGAGGGGGAAAATGGGTACTTTACAAATAATAAAAAGGATGAAACAACAAATCAGCACACTGAGACAATACAAGCCTCTTCAATTGATCAGATAAAGAGAAAGCAAAGAGGACAACAATTGTTTGTCCACATTTGTTTATTTATTGATTGATGGGGTAGAGAGGACAAGGATAGCTTCTTGAATGAGTCAACAACCCAGTGAAAAAGACTTTGAAGAAGATCCGCTTTTCACTTTGTGAATACAGGTAATGAGCTCTAAGAGCTCCTGTCCTTAATTCTGGAATTTTTAGAACAAGATATCACAGTAGTTGCCAATACATATCCAACTTTTGCCAATATCTAAAAGCTAAGTGAGATTGGATTTGGGTAGGGTGTGAATGGAAATCCATGAAGAAATCTCATAAATAGACTTGGAAGCTGAAAACAATTCTGGAAAAAGCAACAGAGAGACACTTCTGGCTACCCATTAGTCTCCGAATCCGCTTCAAGGTGCTGGTCGCTACCTATAAAGCCCTACATGGCATCGGACCTGGGTACCTGAGAGACCGCCTCCTGCCGATTACCTCCCATAGACCGATCAGATCTCACAGGTTAGGTCTCCTCCAGATTTCATCCACCAGCCAATGTCGGCTGGCGACCCCCCGGGGGAGAACCTTCTCTGTTGCAGCTCCAGTCCTCTGGAATGATCTCCCTGTCGAGATCCAGACCCTTACAACCCTCCCGGCTTTCCGCAAAGCCACCAAGTCCTGGCTGCTCCAGCATGCCGGGGGGGGGGGGCTGTGAAACATCTAGTCCCACGGAAATTGTGAATGTTGCGGTTTTGTTTTTAAAGTGTTGTCTTTGTCTAGTCTTCCCCCTTCCCTTGTCTATTGTGAGCCGCCAGGAGTCCTTCGGGAGTGGGCGGCATACAAGACAAATAAATACAAATACAAATACTTCTGTATTGTTGACAAACAAATCTCATGCAAGTAGTAAATGCCCCAATCAAGGATCTACTAATTCAAACAAGCTAATAGTAAACAGCCTAACAACCCTCTCTGTGGGCATACACGCTGTTGCCAGCTGGTCTTTGCAGGTGCCAGAGCACCAGAAAACAGCCTGAAAATGGCCTTAAAAAACAGTCAAAAAGGACCAAAAAAAGAGGCTCTTTTGGGGGCCATTTTCAGGCTGGTTTTTTTGGCTGTTTTTGGCCTTTTTGGGGGCCAAAAAAAAGCCCAGAAAAATGGCTTGAAAATGGCCCAAAATGGCCTGAAAATAACCCCCCAAACTGTTTGAAAATGGCCTGAAAAATGCCCAAAAAACAGGCATGCACACCTTCCGGTTTGGGCACTCAGTGCCAAAAAGGTTCGCCATCACTGTACTAGCATATAGATTAAGTCCCTCTCCCTCCTAGTACTGATGTGTTGCCAAGTTTGGTTGTCTCCAAGAAAACAACCAAGCTCAGAGAGAAAACAACCACCTCAGGGACCCACCAAACCACATGGATGCGTCCACTAGGACTTGGGATGATTTTAAATCAAGTTAAGGAAGGGTGGACTGAAAAAGATTTGGAAAAAGCTGCAGCACTTCAGGGTAATGTAACGGCTAAAATATTGGTGTAGGAGTGAGGACAGCAAAGTCCAATTCCATTATGAGCTATAAAAAGTCACTGGTGACTTTGGACCAATCATTCACTGTCAGTTTAATTGACTTCATATAGTTGCAGTGGAGAAAAATTGGCAAGGGAGTGCTACAGAATGGTCTGAGTTACAAATTTAACAAATAAGTCAGATTATTTGCAGCATTAGGAGAAATAGCTAAATATTAAGTACCTTTTATGGCAATTCTTGTGACAAAAGTATATCAAGAGGCAAATAGTAAGATTATTTTAGTAAGAAGTTGATATAGAAACTCAGTTTGTATCGGGAGTACATTTTAGATTAGAGCTTCATGTCATTGCTATTCCTTCAAAATGAAAGCAGTTGGCTTAAGTGTGTGCTTTTTTAAAAAAAAAACAGGCACAATGTACTGTATAATTTTGCCCAGCAGGAATATTTTTAATATACCACTGTTGAAAGATGCTGCTTTCCATGTGGTTCTGCTCTTATTGCATTATTAGTCTTAGGGGAAAGTTGGAGAGCAGGCCACAAATTCCTTGTGACTGGCTTGAATAGGGAATGT